>NW_025421926.1:0-153717 GCF_011764305.1 Mustela putorius furo
CAGTTTAAGTAACAAATTGTTCCAAGGGGCACCAGCAGTTGGGAAGTTGGACTCTACTCATTCCAAGGTTCCAAACAAAAAAATCTTGCCCAACAAATGACAAGACTAAAACTATTGAAAGGCTCTATGGAGATACCAGATAAGGAAACTGTATTATACAACTCTAAATAGGAGAACTAGGAATAAAGAAGGATAGATAGGTAACTTCAAAACAATGAAAATCCTAGAGCAAGAGAAATATCCCAAGGAGAAAAACCATCCATCGGCCAAGAAACATGAAAAGATTCCTGAAATCCTCAGTGATCACAAAAGAGCAAAGGAAAACACAATGTGTTAGTGTTAACCCAAGGAGGCAGACCCCAAAGAGTGTTGCTTAATCCAATGGATTGAATCATGAAAAACGGATTTAATTATGGAGTGGGGCACCTGGGTGGCTGCTTTCTGCTGGGGTCCTGATGCCAGTGTCTTGAGCTCCAGATCTTTCTGGGGCTCTGTGCTCAGCAGGAAGCCTGCTTCTCCCTCTCCCACTTCCATGGCTTCTACTCCTTCTCAAATTGGGCTTCCTCTCTCGCTGTCTCTGTCTTTCTGACCAATTCATCAATCAATACACCAATTCCTTCAATTCAAGAAGTAAAAATCAAATGTTGACGCATGGGGCCCTAAAGAACGACAAGAATATGGAGGGTTGTTTGATGATTTTTTTTAAGATTTTCTTTCTTCCTTTGACAGACAGAGAGGAGAAGGAGGGAGAGAGACAGGCAGAGAGGGAGGGGTAAACAGGCTCCCTAATAAGGAAAGAGCCAGATGCAGGGCAGGGTGCACAGGCTGCTGCCTCGCCAAGTCCAGCATGAAGCCCTGCAGCAGCTCCAGCAGTCCCAAGGGGATCTCTCTGTAGGTCTTGCCTGCCCCTCCCCCGCTGGGGGCACCTGGGCGCCACCCTCACCTCCTCCCTGCACCGACCTGTGGCCACGCCCCACGCCCACCACCGCAATGAGCATGCTCAGAGGGCGCTGGAGGTGCTCAAGGAGGCTTGCCCCAAGGTTCCCTGGGCTCAGCTGCTCCCTGCTGCTCCCTGCCACAGCAGCACCGAGGGCGGCGGGGGCGAAGGTGGCATCCGCTGAGGAAGCCCGGCCCTGACAGGGCAGGCAGCACCAAGGGCACCTCCCACTCGCCCTGGGGCCTGTCACTTGTCTCCCCACCCCTTCCACTCTCAACCATTGTTCCCTTCTGTGAAGGGTTTTCATACTTGGTTTTAGGGCAAGAGCACAATTGAGTGTGAGGGGGAAAGGGCAGGACCAAAAGAGAGACCCAGTGGACTCTGCCCTGAGCCCAGAGCTTGCCTCAGGGCTCAATCTCAAGAGCCTGAGATCACCACCTGAGCCAAAACCAAAGAGTTGGGCGCTTCACTGAGGGTGCCACCCAGGTGCCCCTCAGCTGTTGTGGACCAATTTCTGGAGAGAAGTGCCTGCGTGGCTCTGTTAGTTCAGCGACTGCCTTGGGCTCAGGTCATGACGCCGGTCTTGCAGGATCTCCTCCCGCCTCGGCCTCCCAGCTCCTTGGGGAGTTGGCTTCTCCCACTGACCTTCTCCTTTCTCATGCTCTCTCTCACTCATTCTCTCACAAAGAAAGAAAGAAAAGCTTTCCAAAAAATGTCTTTAGCCTTGTTTTATGGGCTTCAATATGGTTGATCTCAATGAGCTTTCTCATCGGATGCAGACAACTTGAGGATAGCCATGTGTTTCTAAAAGGGTCCTTTTGTGTTCTGAAATGTCTTCTTTCTCTGTTCATTTATCAGGTGTCTTTCCATTGTCTCTTCTCAAGACCTAGGAAAAGCAGCCTTTGAGGATTCGTTTGGGTAAGGTCTAGTCCTTTTCATCCTTTTTCTATCCACAAGATCTATACTAGCCTCTGCTTCCTTCTAAGTAGAGTTTATTTTTCACTGCCCTATTGAGGTCTTTTCTTTCAGTAGAATTTGAGTCGTTCACTCTGAAGGTCATTGTTGAAATGTTGAATTTGAAGTCTACTACCTCGCTAGGCGTATTTTCTTTTTCCTGTCTATTCCTTCTTCCCTTTCCCTTTAGAACTGCCTTCCTTTCGATGACCTGAGTCCTTTGGAGGCTAATCTCTGCCTTCTTTGATTGGCTGTCACAGGGGCAGTCAGAGATTAGTAGGTATTTCTGACCCTTTTTACAGTTGTTCTCCCCTTCTTTAGGGAAGCTCTAGAGTCAGCTTTCTCCGAGGGATCATTTCATCCCGCTCCTAACTCATGCTCCTTACCGGGTCTCTACTGAATATTGTGACTTAGCCAGAAGAACACTTCCCTCTGGCTGGTAGGACCTCCAATGACCTCTAGCCTTGTAGGAGTCTTGGCAACCATCTGGTTCCGTTGCCTTGACTCTTTGTCAGAACCTGGAGCATTTTCTAAGACACACACTGCTTCCTATGGACCAAGGACTCAAGAGGACTCCAATGTGTATTTTCAAGACCTTGTTTTCTACTTGAATTCCGTCTCTCTGGAACCCATGGGGTTTTCATCACTCCAGCCTTCCTGAATTCCAATCTCTCTTTCCTCATACCAGAGAGACTCCCATCTTTTCCTTGGAATCTCCTCCCTACCCTCACCATCCAGAATTCCTCCAGGTGAAAAGCCAAGTGAATCCTGGGGCTCAGTTTATTTTTTTTTTTTTGCTTGTTATTCTTTTCACAGGGTTCACAAATGTGCATTCATTTTCAATGTTTTAAAGAGTTAGATATATAGATATATATAGATAGATAGATATAGACATATCTATATCTATATAGATAGATCGGTACTTTTTTTCTTTTCAATTCCCCATGGGCTTCTGGTTGGTTACTTTTCCTCTCACAGGTTTGTATTAGTTTTCTAGGGGTGCTATTACAAGATACCACAAGCCTAGAGGCTGAAACAACAAAGTGGACATAATTTGAGTTGTTCACTCTGAAGGTCATTGCTGAAATATTAAACTTCAAGTCTACTACCTCGCTAGGCATATTTTTTCCCCCTGTCTATTCCTTCTTCCCTTTACCTTTTGAACTGCCTTCCTTTTTATAACCTGAGTCCTTTGGAGGCTACTGTCTGCCTTCTTTTATTGGCTGTCACATGGGCAGTGAGAGATTAGTAGGTAATTCTGACCCTTTTTACACCTAACTAACTCAGGCTCCTTACCCGGTCTCTACAGAATATTCCAACTTAGCCAGAGGAACTCTTCCCTCTGGCTGGTTATTACTACAATGACCTCTAGCCTTGTAGGAGTTTTGGCAACCATCTGGTTCCATTGCCTTGACTCTTTGTTAGTACCTGAAGTATTTTCTTAGACACACACTAAGGAGCAAGGACTGAAGAGGACACCAGTGTGTATTTTTCCAAGAGTTTGATTTCTACTTGACTTTTTTTTTCTCTTGAACCCATGGCCTTTTCATCACTCCAGCCTTCCTGAATCCCAATCTCTCTTTCCTCACAGCAGGGAGACTTCCATCTTTTCCTTGGAATCTCCTCCCTACGTGCACCATCCAGAACTATTCCAGGTGAAAATTCGAGTGAATCCTGGGGCTCAGTTTTTGTTTGTTTGTTTGTTTGCTTGCTTTCCTTTTCACACGGTCTTCAAATGTCCGTTCATTTTCAATGTTTTAAAGAGTAATTTATGTAGATATAGATATAGACATATCTATATATATAGATAGATTTTTTTTCTCTTTTCCAATTCCTCATGGGCTTCTGATTGGTTACTTTTCCTCTAACAGGGTTGTATTAGTTTTCTAGGGGTGCTATTACAAGATACCACAAGCCTAGAGGCTGAAACAACAGAAATGGACAGTATCACAGTTCTAGAGGCTACAGTGCTCGTAGACCATGCTCCTTTTGGAGGTATTATGGGAGGATCTGTTCCAGGCCCCATTTCCCAGCTTGATGTATTTGGACTTTGGACTTCTTTACATGGCCCTCTCCCTCAGTGCATATCTGTGTATCCACAGTCTCCCTTAGAAGCACACAAGTGCTCCTGAATTAGGGGCCCAGGCTATTCAAATATGATCTCATCCACGCTAGTTACATCTCCAGGGACCCTATTTCCAAATAAGGTCACAAACCCAGGTGCTGGGGTTTAGGACTGGGATAGTATATATGCATACACACACAAACACACACACACGTGTGTGTGTATGTCTCTCTCTATATATATTTATATTTACAATTATATTTATATGTACATATACTTTTTGATTTTTTTTTTTGCCTAATAAAACATTTTTGTTCAGAATCTCAGTCTTCCTTCCTTTCAATAGAATATGATTCGCGGGGCACCTGGGTGGCTCAGTGGGTTAAAGCCTCTTCCTTCGGCTCAGGTCATGATCCCAGGGTCCTGGGATCGAGCCCCGCATCGGTCTCTCTGCTCAGTGGGGAGCCTGCTTCCTCCTCTCTCTCTCTGCCTGCCTCTCTGCCTACTTGTGATCTCTGCCTGTCAAATAAATAAATAAAATCTTAAAAAAAAAAAGAATATGATTCGCATGCATTTGGTGCCTCCTGAACAATTTGAACCCCTCTACCTCCTCAATTTCCATGAAAGGTATTCTTACCTAAAGTCGTCTGCCATTTATTTTTAAAAACAGTTGGCATCTTTTTGCAGTTGACAGTGTTTTTGGTTTGACTATATGTTTATAGGCTGATGAAAGTGACTTTCGTCCTACTCTTTCCTTCTGAATTTGTTCCTTTTTGGGAAAGTAAATTTTATACTCTTTAAAAACAAGGGCCTAGAAAAGCAAAATGGTTCTTTTTTGTGAGTCTGCATTCCATTTTCTCATTTTGCATGTGATTTATGTGACCACAGTTTTGGGGGCTGACAGCATTTATCAGCATTTAAAAGAAAAAATTGAAAATTAAATTTAAATTAATTTAAATTAAATATATTTAAATTTAAAATTTAAAAAACAAATTAAAATTTAAAATGTAAATTAAATTCATTGGAAGGGGACGTGAAACATGAGAGACTAAGGACTCTGAAAATCAATCTGAGGGATTTGTAGGGGTGAGGGTGGGAGGTTGGGGGAACGAGGTGGTGGGTATTAGAGAGGGCACATATTGCATGGAGCACCTGGTGAGATGTAAAGACAAGGAATACTGTTATGCTGAAAATAAAAATTTTTTAAAAAACGGGAAAATTGAAAAAAACTTAAATACTTTTAAAGAAAAAAATGTATTTTAAAAAAGGAATCTATGACTTTCTTTTTTTTTCTTGTTACTGTCAATGACATGAAGACAAAGTCAGCTTAACCTAGCCCTGTCAGCTATTAGCATGATCACTTATTTCAACGTGGAGTTAATTTAAAATGAACACTCTGGGAGAAATAAACTATATAAATCAAATATATAAGCATTAGTCTAAAGCTTTGGACTTTGCTTCAAGAGAGTTGGCATCTCTTTAGTTTCACTGTGAGAGCAATAACCAGTCACTGGGGTATCTAGTAGGATATGTAAACTGGAAGCAAACTGAAATGAATGCTAATATATACATCCATATACATGTATGCATTGTTTATATGGTATAATCATATATTAAACCCCCTGGCTTTGGAAGAAAGTTCTGAACAGCTCTAATATAAAATGATAGAGAATATTGCAAAATATAATATATAGACTTTCAAATTGGAATTCAAAGTTTTGTTACAATTGTCAATATTTGCCAAACTTTTCAGTAGGTTCTTTGATGCCTGATTCTTTATTTGAGTATCAGAAAATCTTTTTCCCATATGGAAGCTTTACACATATTCCTAAGCCATATGGAATAGACACTTTGACTTATATGCAAAAAATTTGTGGTCTTTGCAGAGTCATTACAATTTCTCTTGTGGTACAGATGAAGCCATAAATAAATATACTTATATTTATTTATAAATAAGTATATTTACATATACTTTATACTTTATTTATACTTATAAATAAGTATATTTATAAATATACACATATTACATAAATTGTCTCATATGTTTTTGAGTATCTTACTTGCTCTTACTCATCAGAGGTAAATCACTGCATAGGCCCATACTTAAAGGAAGTGTGCACAGTGGGTTTCATCAAATATAATATTTTTCTTCTCTTTGTACCCTCATCCAATTCCAGTAAGTACTTTACTTACACTAAATCCCGTCAACTTAACCTGTACTGGTTATTCTTGTAAAAAAGAAATGTTAAAGAGTCTTGAAAACATGGTATTTTTTCCTTCTAAAATTTTGTCTCTTTTTTAATGTAAGCTAAAAAGAAAAGATAATCATTCTGTTAGAAACTTAGCCCACTGCATCTTCAGGTCTTCCTCTGTTATAACATATATTTTTAGTATGTCCTGCATACTAAATCTCTAATAGTATTCATTTCACAGGCTTTTGTGCTCAGAAAGGAAAATAAAGGAGACCTTGAGATTATAATAGCATTGACTAGTATTAAATGTGAGAATTTGATACCCAAAAAGGATAGCATTTGTTCAAGTTTACTTTGGTTTTAAAAATTAATATTTATTTATTTGAGTAATAAATTCATAAACCTAATTCATTCTTATATTTTTAAGTTCAACAGGCAAAATTTATTACTCCATTTATAACTCAAAAAATATTAACAATCACTTCTCAGGAGACTGAGATTACTTTATAAACACATTAAAAAGTTAGCTTAGGTAACCTGAGTGGCTCAGTCAGTTAAGCATCTGACTCTGATTTTGGCTCAGGTGGTGATCTCAGGGCTGTGAGAAAGCCCCAAGGTGGGCTCTTCACCCATCATGTCTGCCTGTACCTCTCCCTTTGCCTCTGCCCCTCCCCCTTGCTCTCAGGACCATGCATGCACACACACCGTCTCTTTCCCTCTCAAATAAATATATAAAATCTTTTAAAAAAATTTTAAATGTTAGTTTAGATTTCTTTAAATATTTTTAATTGCATCTATATCTATTTGGATAATTAATTGTCCATTTTACAGACATATTTAAAATCTTTCATATATTTAACTCCTCTATACATAATAAATTAAACTTATAGACATGATGGACATCAAGTTCTCTTAAATATTTCAATATTATGCATAATCTTTTGACCTTTGACTTTAAAACCACAAGACTAAAATGATTATGCAGGCTACACATTTTGAATTAGAGTCCTTATCTAATGTTATTTTTAATGAGTGATGGTTGACATGAAAACTAATAACCAATAACCTTCCAGATTCATGGTAAGAATGTGCTTTGAAGATAGGTCGGGCCATGTGATTTGTTTTGGTCAATAAAATAAGAGCAGACACAACATGTGTTGCTTTGATGCCAGAAAACTTCAAGAGGCAGTGCTATATTGTCTTCCCCCAGAAACATTGATCAGCATTGCTCCAGATCATGGTGACTCTGTCAGTGTCAGTCCCTGGTATTTTCCTGTCCTTCCTTTTGTAACAACACGGGTGGAAACTGAGGGCATCATGCCAAGTGAAATTAGTCAGAAAAGAAAAATATCATGTGTTCTCTCTTATATTTGAAATCTGAAAAAGGCTTTCTACTTAGAAAGTAGAATGGTGGTTGCAAAGAGTTAGGTGCTGAGGAATATGGAGAGATGTTGGTCAAAGGGTACAAACTTTCAGGTAAAAGATGAATAGGTTCTGAGGATATAGCCACTCAGGCACCCCTAGAATGACTACTGTTTTAAAGACTGATAATACAAAGTGAAAATGTGGATCTACAGGAAATCTCAAACATTATTGATGGGAATATAAAATAATGTCATTGCTTTTGAAAAAAAATTATACTTTAAGTTACATGTAACACCTACATATGACCAAGTATTTCCAAAAAAAAAAAAAAAACTATATTTCCACCCAACATCTTCTATTTGAATTTTTAAAGAACTTTATTCAGAATAGCCCAAACTAAACAACCCAAGTGTTCAATAAATAGTTAATGGATTAACACATTGTGGCATATTCACACAACAAAATACTACTCAATAGTAAAAGAATATGAACATAAGGGAATAATCTCTTATATATACAACATTGCAAATTAATTTTAAAGCATTATGCTAAGTAAAAGAAGCCAGGTACAAACACCAGATGTTATATGATTCCATAAACTACAGTGTAATGTGTAAAGAAAAGCAATTATCTAAGGTCACTGAAGACTGAACAAAGCAGACATATGTAACAGGTAAGTCAACACTTGCTAGAAGAGAAAAATCCTAGGTAAGCTTCCTAGTTTCACCACTCAGAGCCTGAGGACAGACAGCACCAACATTAGTGCAATGTTGTGCAACTACAATACGGATGTGATAAAACTTTTTTAATAGACTGATGAACCAAGAAGAGCAGATTCTGGGACAACTACACAGCTGAAAAATTAAGAGGGTACAGAGTAGAGTGAGGGCAGGATTTCTAAAAAGAGAGATAAGGTAGAAACATCACATTATGCCTAAATATTTGGCGAACTTGCCATGCATCACATGGGAAAAAAAATGTAGTTTGAGTTCTGTCAAACTGCACACTCAAAAACAACAACAACAACATTCTTTGAAAGTATATAACCTAATCCAGAATCTCTACAATGTATAATTCATACCCAGAACACAAATCCAAATTACACAAACTCCAATGAAATGGACAAATGCCACACTCAAAGAAAAAAACAATCAGCAAAGACAAAAGTAGAGATGGATCAAGATGTTGGCATCAGAACAGATTTTAAACAAGCTACTATAATTATCTTCATGGATATGGAAAAAAAAGACAAATAAAAAAATAAAATTAAAAAATTAAAAAATATATGAATAAAAAGACAAATCTCAGCAAAGGAATAGAAGCTATAAGAATAAAAAAGAAATTAAAAAGTGGAAAATACAATCTGAAATAAAAATTTCACCTGAAAGGATTAACAACATATCAAGGATAAAGTAAATGAACTTTAAGACAAATAAGTAATAAATTAGATAAGAAATAATAAAATGCAAAAAATGAACAGACTCAGAAAAGGTGCAACAATTGAAGATGGCCTAACATATATGCAGTGATTGTACCAGGAGAGGAAAAAAAATAAAGGGACAGAATAAATGGATGAAGAAATGTGGCTTATTTCTCAAATTTGGTGAAAAACATAAATGTACAAATTCAAGCTCATTAAAACATAAGCATAGTAAATGTAAGGAAAATAACATCTACACACATACAGTCAAATGTATACTTCATTTGAAAGTTTTGAAAGCAGCCATAGAAAAACAATATATTAAACAACATACAGAAGAACAAAATTTACTTGAGATCAGTCAAGGTAACTCTTCAATCTCCACGATGTAACACAGAGATGTCAGAAATAGTAGAAATCTTGTAGATATTTACTGAAGAGATAAGATATTTATTGAGATGTCCAAATGAGGCTATTAATTACTTCAGTTGGTGTAGGTAGTCGGAAAATCACAATATTTGGGGATAGAAGAGCTCAGTTAAGGTTCACATTGACCATCAAGTAGCTGAGATTCTGAACAAGTTCCTTAGACTCTCTAACTCTCTAAGTCTAATCTGCTTATCTTTAAAATTGAAATAATTGCTCCACAAGGTCCTTGTGAAGATGACCTAAGACAATCCACATGAAGAGGTGCCTGGGTGGCTCACTCTGTTAAAGTGGCTGCATTCAGCTCAGGTGGGATTTCAGGATCCTGGGACCAAGCCCAGAATTTGGATCCCTGCTCAGTGGGGAGTTGACTTGTCCTTCTCCCTCTGCCCCTACCCCTGCTCCATCCCACTTGTGTGCCCACACTCTCTCCCTCTCTTTCCCTCTCAAATAAACAAATGAAATTTTGAAAAAAAAAAAAGATGATCCATGTGAAAATATCTTTTAACATATACAAATTATAATATTTATGATATTTAGTTGAATCCAAATGATGTTTCATGTTTGAGTATTTCTTACAAATATACACTGTTTAATTTCTGCAGAAAGGCCATAATTTTGGTACCATTTTTCTGTATCAGTGGTTTATGGACTAAAAATAATTGTCCAATATAAAGGCAAATTACCTGTTGACATCTGCAAAATGACTTAAATCTTTAAAATCTTGTCCATATGTCCTCTCACTTCCCAGCATGGTGACAGAATTTTTAATTAATGCTTCTAGTTATTGATTTTCTACAACAGACCATTCTACAAAATTTTCTTACATAGACTTTTAAAAATAATTCTTATATTAAGATTTCTTATATTAAGATTTTATATTAAGATTTCTAGGGGTGCCTGGGTGGCTCAGTGGGTTAAAGCCTCTGCCTTCGGCTCAGGTCATGGTCCCAGAGTCCTGGGATCGAGCCCTACATCAGGCTCTCTGCTCGGCCTTGTTATCTCTGCCTGTCAAATAAATAAATAAAATCTTTAAAAAAAAAGATTTCTAATAAATTGAAATTAATTTTCCTTAAAATTATTTGAGAATTTTATTTTGTATTTGCCATTTGTTCCATCTCATTAAACATCACTATCTAATATCTACCTCCAAATAGCTACTAGCATTTTTAACATTTATACCACAATAAACTTTGATGGTATCAAAGTATACTGTCAAAGTATACTGCAATGTTTAGCTATACTGCTATTGCATATAAAATCAGGACTTGGTAAAGCATACCAAATATACACAAATGTACATTTTTTATCCAGTAAGTTTCAATTTATCTGAGGTAGACTGTTTTATATAGAAGTATCTTGAACAAATAGGAATATGTTTTCTTCTTTTATAGATTAATACTTCCAAAAAGAGATAGCTTATTTGACAAAGTTTCTGAAACAAACTATGACCTCCTACAAAACTTAAGTGGTTGAAAATACAAAATATTACTAAATAGACAACAATACTATGTTTTTATTCACTGGAATCTGGAGATTAAGGAAAAAATACACTCTACTCTAAGCCATGTTAGGTTGGAATTATTATCCTAATACTGTGAAGAAAATTTTCATTAAGTCATGGATTTTTATGTGTGAAGGACAAGCGGAGAATTATCTTTAGGAAATGGGAGAAAATTGCAACTACTTTTCAAATGTAACCTTGACATTTTGAAAAATGCAGTCATGGATCTGTCCCCATGGGGACAAACATATTACCCTTCATTTCTGCACCAAAATTCAGGACATCATAGCCAGATCTGATCTAATCTCCATGGTCTGTCTTAGGGGGTTTATATGCTTATAAAGATATGTCCCAATGAACAGCAAAGATTCACTGAATGTTTCTGTTCCCCACCATTTCAATTGATACTGACAGTCATCCTTTTTTTTAGCCTCAAGTTTTTTAAGATAAAAATCAGTTTTTATGCAGTAAAATAGATGATTCAGTCAAAAGAAAAAGTTTGTGAGAACTTCAAAGCAACCACAATCCTTGAGACTAAGAATTAGACCCTATGGCTCCATTCTCACAGTAGGACACATTTACAGAAATCAACATTGCTTACAAACATCCAGAGTTTGCCTTCATTTAACCCCTTATTAATGACACATGGAAGGAAGGTTTAGAGTCACTAAAATACACTGCCATGTAGATCATTATTCTTTTTCTCTCCTCTTTGCATTGAGATAATCTATACAAAAGTGCTTTACCTGGTACCTGAAATAAATTAGTTATCCAATAATGTGTTCATTGTGGTCTTTTAATTCTCTTGTTTCATTCATTTTTCTCTTTACACCTTGAAAAGATACTAATTAAGAAATTTTAATCAATACAGTCAAACAGCAGACATCCTGTTTATTATCTGCAGACCTTTCTAAATCTCTAGAACAAAAACAAAACTTTTTAATGAATCTCATCATTGGCAAGTTCTTACTGGTAATTTCATATGTGTCAGTCATTAAAATTTTGCCTCTGTGTATGCTGAGGAATAGGAGAACTTCGATTTTTGTCACTTTGCCAATGTGCTCGACTGAAGCATGATCTCTTCTTATATTTCAAAGTTGCTTTCTATCATAGGGTCTGAGGACCTGGCCTTTGAAAGCACTATAGAACTTGCTTCCAATGAAAACACAGTAATTTCACTTCAACACCATATCACAATATATCTAAACAGCAAAATCACATAGTTAACCCAATATAACTCAATAACTTATTCATTTCAGGGTTTTATATTTTCTTAATTGCTTTATATTTGTACTGTCCACATGGAATTTTGCTTTTATGTACCTCCATTTCCATAGTAGGCATATCAAACATTATGAACACAGTTCACTTACAAAGGCAAAAACCTTATGATAATTCATTTCATGCATTACTGTTTTTAACCTAATTGATTTTCCTTATGGAAAATTTTAACACATAAAATGATGGAGTGCCTTTGTTTGTTTACTTACTTGCCATCTCTCTTCTACACTAGAATATCAAGTTTAGGAGGGCAGGAACTGTATTTATTTGCTGCTATATCCTCATTGAATACAGTACCTAGCACACATCAGATGTACAATAAAGATTTGTTAGATGAATGAGCAAATAAATAAAATCACAGTAAATGTCTGTCTGTACTTGTTCAATCTTATGGAGGGTCAAAAACTTACACTATTAGGTGGGACAATATGGCTCCAACGGAATGGAATTCAGTATTTTGCTCCTCTTAGGTCACTTAGGCTCTGTCAAAGGACCAGAAGGCTAGGGTGTGGTTAAATCCCCTAAATAAGAAATATATTAAGAGCTGACATTATTATTTGTAATCTCAAGGACTCCAAATTCTGTTTTTTTTCTTCCATTTGTATCTTCCTTTCCCCAAATTATTTTAGAGAGATCTGTCTGATCTATTGATCAGAGATCAACACTCTAGGTCAGAAATAGCCTAATAGAATCTGTATTCTTAATATTTCTAATAATGTTCTAAAAATAAAACCAAAACCAATGATAAATTTATGACATTTCTCTGTTTACATAATATGTGCACATACATGTACACTATATACTCATATTCTTACAAAAACAAGAATATAAAATGCATACACAAACTGAGAAATAAACCAGGAAAATAGTTTATAAAGAAGGAATGGTTCATATCAATTAAAATTGTACAAGTTTTCATAAATTTCTAGCTGGCCTATTAGCAAATTGGAGGTTTTTTTGAATGGCCAATTATCTCCTTAGGAAGTATATATCTTCTAGCCTCCAAAGGTGACAGACAGGGCCAAAACAGGAAATATTATTAGTTGAATGGTATTAAAAAGTTCTGAGTTCCAAGGTTGGAAAGTAAACTAGAGAGCTCCAAATGTGGAATTCCTGAAAAGTCAGAGAAATAAGTTCAACAAAAGAGCAACTGGCAAGGGATGGGATGTCTTAAAATTTGTTCATTGCATATATGATGTCTTTAAATATGCAGGTTTTGTTGTGCTAAAAAAAGTTCCCTTTTATGCCTAGTGTTTTAAAATATTGTTATCATTGAAAATACTGAACTTTATAAAATGTTGTTATGGGGCCTATGGGTGCCTTGGTAGGTTAAGTATCTATCTGCCTTTGGCTCAGGTCATGATTTGGGAGTCTTGGGATGGAGCCCCATGTAGGGCTGCCTGCTCAAGGAGTCTGCTTCTCCTTCTCCTCTGCCCCTCTCCTCACTTGTGCTTTCTTTCTCTCTCTCAAATAAAATCTTTTTTAAAATGTTATGACATCTATCAAGATACATATATTTTTTTTGCACAGTGACACATTGCCTGATACTCAAATGATAAATCATCCTTGAATATTTGGATTAGACTCTTTCTTTAATGTAATGTAATGTGTTACCATATTTTACATAGTAAACATACTATTGAATTTATATTATTTTACTGACCTTTTCCTTTATTACAAGTTTTTGGATTACTTTTACACTGTTGGACTGATTTCATTGTATAGGTTATCTCAAATCATTTTTTGGATCAGGTGGGGTAAAAATAGTCACACATTTATGGCACAAGAAGGATAAACAGAAGAACAACTTTGACTCTCATGCTTCCATCAATGAGAAAATAGTTATATTTCTATATATACATAAATATACATATTCATGTCATTATGTACATATTTGTACCCATATGATATGTTACAATCAGTATATTGAGCAGTGATTCTTTTTTTTATTAAAGGTTTTATTTATTTATTTGACAGAGATCACAAGTAGGCAGAGAGGCAGGCAGAGATAGAGAGGGAAGCAGGCTCCCGCTGAGCAGAGAGCCCGATGTGGGGCTTGATCCCAGGACCCTGAGATCATGACCTGAGCTGAAGGCAAAGGCTTAACCCACTGTGCCACCCAGGAACCCTGAGTTTAGTATAATTTCTAGTTCAAATTTAATTTCTAACTCTATCTTTATTAAAATATCAAACAATCAGGGTAAGACAAGAAGTAAAAATAGTACAGGTCCCTGGCTATATTTTAACCTCTCTATACATATATATTTCTGCTGTTAAAGGCTCTAGACTCTATTCCTTCAGTATAGAGACAGAGAGAGAGACCCAGCCCTAGAAATAGTAGTTGTAACATCAGAATCATACAGTAGCAAAGGTTTTCAGTAAAAGGGTAGAGAAATAATCCTAACTGAGAATATCTTCTACCCTTCTATTGGCAGAAGGTCTCAACTATTACCCTAGAATATTATGCAGTAAAACACCTGGTACACAAGGTCAAATAACATTACTGATTATATATATATATATATATATATATATATATATATATATATATATTTCTATTTTTATGACTGCCAATCAGGAAAATACTTCTCAGTATATCTGTACATTTTAACCCATATTCAATCCCCAATTTGGGGATGAGATAAATGACTGACCCATCTGAGTCAAAAGTAGTATCCATTTCTATCACAGTAATTATAAACTATGTGAGTATAGGGGAGGCTATCCATTTAAATTACTTCATATTTTTTGTTCTAACTGAATTCTGTCCCCTATACTCTACAAAAAATATGTTAGAATCATAATCTCCAGCACCTCAGAAGGTGATTCTGTTTTGGAAATGGGATCTTTATAGAGTTAAGTTAAACTGAGGCCATTTGGGTGGCCCCTAATCCAAAAGAACTGTTATCCTGATAAAAATGGGACATGTAGACAGAGAGACAGAGACACGTAGAGGGAAGATGATATGAAGAGACATAGGGAGAAGACAGCAACTGACAAGCCAAGAACAGAGGCCTAGAACAGCTAACTGAACATTAAAAAGAAAGAAAGAACGAAAGAACAAAAGAAAGAAAAGAACCTTCTCTCGTAAAGCCACACCTGCTGACACCTTAATCACAGACCTCCAGCCATTAGAACTGCAAGGAAATAAATTTCTTTTGCTTAAGTCATCAAGTGTATGGTATTTTGTTATGGCAGCCCTAGAAAACTAACATGCCTAGTTTCCCATAATGGTAGCATCGTGCAACAGTAGAGTAAAATATCGCAACTGGGATACTGACATTGATAGAGTCAAGATACAGAACAGATCCATTACTACTAGGATTTTTCCTGTTGCTCTTTTAACACTACATCCATCTTCTTCCCACCTCCCTCTTCTGGTCCCTGAATGCCAGTGACAGCTAATTTGTAAGAATGTCATATAAATGAATCATGGGGTATATAAACTTTTGGGATTGGCTCCCCCCCTCAGAAAATTACATAACATTTATCCAAGTAGTTGTGTACATCAGGAGTCTGTTACTGAGTAATATTCCTTGATATGGATGAACCCAGGATATTTAACCAATCACCCCTTAAAGAATGTGTTTAGTATCTCTAGTTCTTGGCAATGATGAATGGATCTTCTTGGAATAATTGTGTACAGGTTTCTGGGTGAACATAAATGTTCATTTCCTGGAGATAAATGACCAAATATGCAATTGAGTCATTTAATAGTTACATAATTTGTTTTATAAGAAATTAACAACCTGGGGGCACCTGGGTGACTCGGTCATTGGGCATCTGCCTTCGGCTCAGGTCATGGTCCCAGGGTCCTGGGATCAAACCCTGCAACAGGCTCCCTACTCAATGGGAAGCCTGCTTCTCCCTCTCCCACTCCCCCTGCTTATGTTCTTTCTCTCATTGTGTTTCTCTCTGTCAAATAAATAAATAAATCTTAAAAAAATAAATAAAATACATGGAATATCATAAAAAAAGAAATTAACACCCTGTTTTTCAGAATCACTGTACCGTTGTATAATCCCATCAACAACCTATGAATGATCTAGTTTTCCTATATCCTCATGCATATTTGATGTTGAGACTATTATTTTTAATTTCAGTCTTTGTGATAAGTACAAAGTGAAAATTCATTGTGATTTTAATTTACATTTCCATGATTGATGATGATGTTGAATATCTTTATTTGCTTATATTTATATGTATTCTTTGGTGAAATGTCTATTCATATCTTTTGTTCATTTTCTAAATGAATTGTTTCCATATTGTTGAGTTTTGATTTTTTTTGTATTTTAGACAAAAGTTCTTTGTCAGATATGTGATTTGCAAATATTTTATCCCATTTTGTACCTTCACTTCCCCCTCCCCCATTAACAGGGTCTTTTGTTGAACAAATGTTTTTAAGTGTGATGAAGTACAGTTGCTCAGTTATTTAATTTATGTATCATGCTTTTAATGTCAAGTCAAAGAAATATTGCCTAGATCTTGGATCCTAAGATATTTTTCTTTTATTATTTGTTATTTAGTCTTGTCTAAGACTTTTATAGTTTTATGTTTTACATTTAAATTTGGGATATATTTTGCATTAATTTTTTGTACAATGTGAGGCTTAGGCTGAGGTTCTTTTAAAAGCTTCCTTATGGGGAGAAACTGGGTAGCTCAGTTGATTCTGTCTGACTCTTGATTTTGGCTTAGGTCATGACGTCAAGGTTGTAAGATCGAGTCCCACATTGGGCTCCAAGCTGGGCATGAAGCCTGCTTAAGATTCTCTCTCTCTATCTGCGCTTCCCCCTCCTTTTCTAAATAAATAAAAATAAAATAGAGATAAAATAAAAATAAAAAATTTTGCTTATGGGTACCCAGCTGCTTCAGTACCATTTGCTAAGAAGGCTCTCCTCAACTGAATTGTGTTTTGCTTGTTTGTTTGTTTGTTTTTCTTTGCATTTTTGATAAAAAATTATTTAGGTACATTTCTATGGGCCTGCTTCTGGGTTATCTTGTTTTGTTTCATTGATCTATGTATTTTCCATTTTTCCAACATCATACCGCCTTAATATATATATCTGTAGTTGCTTATCAGGCTTTATATTAGGTACAGTGATTCCTCCCACCATATTTTCCTTTGTCAAGTTTGTTTTTGCTATTGCAGGATGTGTGCCTTTTTGTTTAAATTTTATTATGAGTTTATCTTTGCAAAAACGCTTTCTTGGATATTGTGTTTTTAGTTTTAGTTTTCATATTTATTGTTAGTATACAGAAATGTGGTGACTTTTTCTGTGTTTGTCTTGTATCCTATGACCTTGCTGAACTACTAATTAGTTCTAGGGTTTTATTATTGTTGTTGTTAGCTTCCTATGGATTTTTAATAGACAGTAATACCACCAGCAGAAAGGAGCAGTTTTATTTACTTATTTCCAGTCTATATATTTATTTCTTTCTTATCTCATTGTAGTTGTTAGAACCTTCATATTTTGTTTAAATAAGAATGAGGGAGTGGATCTTTGCCCTCTTGCCAATCTTAGATGGAAAGTTATCAGTCTTTCATTACTAAATATAATGTGGGTTATAGGAAGTTTATGTAGATGCTGTTTATTAAGCTGAAGAAGTTCCCATATGTATCTTGTTTGGTAAAAGTTTTCATGTGAAGGGGTTTTGGATTTTGTAAAATACTACTTTATCAATTGATATCAAAATATGATTTCCTTAGTCTGTTCATATAGATGGTAGATTATAAAGATTGGTATTTGAATGTCAAAACACTTCAGCATAACCAGAATAAATCCTGATTGACAATGTTATATATATTCTTTGTAGACATTCCTGGATTGGATTTGCTATACTTTGTTGACAACTTCTGTATCTAAGTTCATGAGAGACAGTATCTGTATTTTTTTTTTCTTTTTATATTGTCTTAGTCTGGTTTTGGTAACAAAATAATACTAGCCTCATGAAAATTACTTGAGAAGTGTTTCCTCCTCTTCTGTTTTCTGGAGGTAATTCTATAAAATAGGTATTAATTTTTCTTTAAATATTTGGTAAAATACTCTAGAGAAGCAATCTAGGCCCAAAGATTTCTTTTTCAGTAACCTTATTTTAATTGGAAGTACTCTAAGAAACGCATACTCCTGCTTGGAAGGGTAGGAAAAGGGTAAGAGGAGATGTGGTGGAAGAAAAATCATCAACTTCTTGCTCAGTGCCAATGAAACCATAGTGGGGAGGGAGGGAAGCATCCTGGTTTTTCTGTTAGTATTTAGCTGGAGTAGAAAATAGATTACCAGACAACATCTAATGTTGGGTTGTCCAGTTTGGGGCCATTTGGTTATAGTTGCAGGCTTTATTGGAGATTTTTTGGTTTGTTTGTATTGGTGATTCAGGATTGGATGCTTCTCTAGGACATTAAGAAATCCAGGGAACCCCCTGACATGCTATTCTTCAAGTCCTCAATTCTCCAAGCACCATGTTTTCTTATTCCCATCTTTCAGAGAGTTCCCATGCTTTATGTGCAGGGCTTTTTTGTTATGTGTGAGAAGACCCATGAGGAATGGGACTATTCCACACTGACAGAATTGGAAATCCATCTACGTTGCCCTACTTTTTTAGAATAAAATAAAAATTGAGATAATGTTTGTGAGAATTACATGATGTGATGATTAACTCAAAGCCTGGAATATTAAAAGTATATACTTTGAGCTATTAAGGGTCTTCTAATGACTTTGATGAGAAATAAGTTCAGAAGCAGGAAGGGTGGGGAAGAAATGAGAAAAATGGAAAGTAAAAAAGGCCAGAGTATGAAGTACAGGTTAAAGCTCTGAAAGACTTAGGTGACAGATACTCAGTGCAAGCACACATCTGGTGACCTAAAATCACTGGGCCGGACTGGACCATCCTCTCTCCTGTCTTTCAGTGTTGTATGAGTTCTAGTTATTTAGGGGTAGAGTCTTTGGGGTTTTCCACAGAAAAGGATCATGTCATCTGCAAAGAGAGAGAGTTTGACTTCTCCTTTGCCAGTTTGAATATCTTTTATTTATTTTTGTTGTCTGTTTGCTGTTGCTAGGATTTCTAGTACTAAATTGAACAATAGTGGTGAGAGTGAGTATCCTTGTCATGCTCCTGATCTTAAGGGAAGAGAATGATATTTGTTGTGGGCTTTCATAGACAGTTTTTATAAAATTGAGGAATTTTCCCTCTATCTCTACAGTTTGATGAGTTTAAATCAGGAAAGGATGCTTATTTTGTCAAATGCTTTTACTGCACCAGTTGAGAGGACTATATGGTTCTTCTCTTTCCTCTTATTAATGTGTTCTACCACATTGATTGATTTGCAAATGTTGAACCGCCCTTGTATCTCTGGGATAAATCCCACCTGCTCATTATGGATAGTCCTTTTAGTGTATTGTTGGATCCTATTACTTAGGATCTTGTTGATAATTTTGGCATCCATATTCATCAGGGATATTGGTCTGAAACTCTTCTTGATGGGGTCTTTGCCTGGTTTTGGGATCAAGGTAATGCTGGCTTCATAGAACAAGTCTGAAAGATTTCCTTCTGCTTTTATTTTTTGAAAAAGCTTCAGGAGAATAGGTATTATTTATTTAAATGTTTGGTTGAATCCCCCAGGGAATCCATCAGGCCCTGGACTCTTGTTCTTTGGGAGGTTGTTAATCACTGCTTCAATCTTGTTTATGGTTATTGTTTGTGGAAACTGAGTTTCTCTTGTTTCAGTCTTGGTAGTTCATAGGTTTTCAGGAAGACATCCATTTCTTCCAGGTTGCTTAATTTATTGGCATATAGTGGTTGATAATAATTTCTAATAATTCTTTCTGTTACTGTGGTGTTAGTTGTGATCTCTCCCCTTTCATTCATAATTTTATTAATTTGGGTCCCTTCTCTTTTCTTTTGAATAAATTTGGCTAGTGGTTTATCGATCTTATTAATTCTTTCAAAGAGCCAACTTCTAGTTTTTTTTTTTTAAGATTTTATTTATTTATTTATTTATTTGACAGAGAGAAATTACAAGTAGATGGAGAGGCAGGCAGAGAGAGAGAGAGGGGGAAGCAGGCTTCCTGCCGAGCAGAGAGCCCAATGCGGGACTCGATCCCAGGACCCTGAGATCATGACCTGAGCTGAAGGCAGCGGCTTAACCCACTGAGCCACCCAGGCGCCCCAACTTCTAGTTTTGTTGATTCCCTATACTATATTTCTGGCTTCTAATTCATTGATCTCTGATCTAATCTTAATAACTTCTCTTCTAATTCATGATTTAAGCTTTATTTTTTGTTTTTTCTCCAGTTCTTTAAGGTGTATAGTTAATTTGTGTATTCAGGATATATATATATTTCTAATATAAATATAATTATATATATAAACTATAAATATAAAAATAATTACATATATATATCCAATTATTTTTATTTTTTATTTTTTTGATTAAGGCTTGGATGGCTATGTATTTCCCTCTTAGGACTGCCTTTGCAGGATCCCATAGGTCTTCTCCAATGTGTTTTTATTCTCATTGGTTTCCATGAATTGTTTAAGTTCTTTCTTGATTTCCTGGTTGACCCAAACATTCCTTAGCAGGATGGTCTTTAGATTCCACGTGTTTGAATTTCTTCCAAATTTTTCTTGTGATTTGAGTTCCAGTTTCAAAGCATTATCGTCTTAGAATATACAGGAAATAATCTCAGTCTTTTGGTATCAGCTGAGTCTTGATTTGTGACCCAGTATGCGATCTATTCTGGCGAAATATCCAAGTGCATTCAAGAAAAATTAATATTCTGTTATTTTAGGGTGGATTCTGTATATATCTATGAGGTCCATCTGGTGTGGTATCTCATTTAGAGTTCTTGTTTCTTCATTGATTTTCTGCATCAATGACCTGTCTATTGCTGAGTTGAGGGCTGAGGTCTCCTCCTGTTAGCGTGTTATTATCAGCATGTCTCTTTATTTTGGTTAATAGTTGGTTATGTAATTGGCTGCTACCATGTTGGTAGCATACCATATTTACAATTGTTAGATACTCTTGTTGGATAAACCCTTTAAAATTTATATTGTGTCCTTCTGTAAAGACTATTGTCTTTAACTCAAAACCCAATTTGTCTGATATAAGAATTGCTACCCCAGCTTACTTTGAGGTCAACTGGCATGAAAGATGGCCCTCCATCCCTTCACTTTCAGTCTGGATACATCTTGAGGTTGAAAATGAGTATCATGTAGAGAGCGTAGGGATGGGTCCTATCTTTTTATAATCTGCAACCTTGTGCTGTTTCATGGGAGCATTTAGGCCATTCATGTTGAGAGTGATTATTGAAAGATATGATTTTATTTTCATCATGTTGCCTGTGAAGTCCTTGTTTCTATAGATTGTAAATTTCTGTTCTATATCACTCTTGGGGTCTTTCTCCTTTTATAGACTCCCCCTTTAATATTTCTTGTAGGGTTAGTTTGATGGTAAGAAATTCTATCCATTTCTGCTGGTCTTGGAAGCTCCTTGTCTCTCCACCCATTCTGTTATCTTGCTGGATAAAGTATCCTGGGCTGCATGTTTTTTCACTTATTACCCTGAATATGTCTTATAGCCCTTTCTGGCTTGCCAAGTATCTAGGGACAGGTCTGACATTATTCTAATTTTCATCCCTTTATAAATAAGAAACTCTTCCCTCTTCCTGCTTTCAAGATTGTTTCCTTGGATCTAAATTTGCAAATTGTGTTATTATATGCTGTGGCATTGGTCTGTTTTTGTTGATCTTGTGAAGGGTCCTCTCTGACTCTTGGACATGAATGCTTATATTTTCCCCCCAGATTAGGGAAGTTCTCAGCTACAATTTTCTCAAATATATCGTCTAGAACCCCCTCTCTCTCTACCCCTTCAAGGATCCCAATAATTCTTAAATTGAACATATCATTCTGTCACTAATCTCTTCCAGTTTGATTTCTTGGTTTTTAATTTGTTTTTCCCATGCCACCTCAATTTCCAACTCTTCTATCATCTTATCTTCTATCTCACTAATTTGTTCTTCTGCCTAGTTTACTCTGACAATGTATCCTGCTTAGACTGCATTTCATTCACCACATTTTTAAGTTCAGCCTGATTAGATCCCATCTCTGTCCTTAGAGATTCTACATTGTTGTTAATATTTTTCTCAGGCCTAGATATTGCCTTAATAACTGTTACTCTAAACTCTATTTTTGACATCTTGATTGTATCCATATCCAGTAGTTCTATGGCAGAGACCACTTTTTTGGTTCTTTCTTTTAGGGTTCCTTCTCCTAGTCATTCTGTTGAGGGGTGGTTGAAGGGATGTACAGAATCCAAATTATTGACCACAACTCAAGCAAGATGCACCTGTTTTATAGGGACCTTAGGGATGTTGGCCTCTTGTTCTTCCAGCCTATTTTCTGGTGGATGGTGGATAGGCCTGTGGTGCTATTACTCAGGCAACCTTGTTTGGGCGAAATTACCCTGCCCCCTGTGGGGAGGGGATGTATTCATTGAAACCTTTTTAGTTTTGATTTTTTTTGTTGTTGTTGTCTGGCATCTTTCCCTGGCAGCTTTGTGCATCTCTTCTGAGAGTCAGAGCAGAAGTGATTGTATCCAAACTTTGTCTCAGAATAGAGAGAATGCAGTCTGATCTTCATGGAACTCTCCAGGCCACACTGTCTCTGCTTTTGTATGTGCTGCTAAAAACCACAGTGTTCTGGGTTGTGCACTCCACAGCAGCACTCCCAGCCCTTGCTTCTAGGTCCAGGCATGTCTCTACCCTTTGTGCAGAAGCAAGGCACCCTTGGGTTGCTTGTGTGCTCCTAAAGCTCTAGGTATAAGTCTGGTGGACTGTCCTAAAGTCCTTCCTTACTGCTATGGATCTTCGTCTGTGCCTGGTCCATAGTGTGGGCAGCTTTTGAGTGCTCTTGTGTTATTTCACCTTCCAGGCTGAAGAGAGAAGCAGGTCTCTTCTCCTTCTGTTTATCTTACAATATTTGTTCACAGAATCATGGATCCCTGCTTCATACCTCAATACCAACCACCAGAGATATTCTGTTTGTGGAGATCCAGATATATCTTCTTATATCTCAGGCTGATTTTGTGGTGTTCTGACTAGTCTGGTAGATATCCTGCTCAATTCAGGGGACCAGTTGAAATAGGGTCCCCTACTTCTCTACCATCTTTTTCCTCTTTCTCTGCCATCTTTTCTATTGCTATGTAATTCACATATCATGACATTTACCCTATTAGAGTGTTGTTGTTGTTTGTTTTTTTTTTTTGCACTTATTTGGTTTTTATTATATTCACAAGGTTGTATAAAAATTACCACTATTTAATGCTTGGAATATTTTTATTACTTCAAAAGAAAAACTGCATATATACTAGCAGTTATACTTCATTCTCCCCTCCCCCAGCCCTGGCTGCCACTAGTCTGATTTCAGTCTCTTAGATATACTTTTTCTGGACAATTCATTTTTATGAAATTATACCATTTGCAGCCTTTTGTGTCAATCTTCTTTCACTTAGCATAAGGTTTAAAAATTAATCTGTATTGTAGCACATACAATATTTTATTTCTTTTAATAGTCAAATACTATTCCATTGTATGGATATATCACAATTTGTTTACCCATTTTTAGTTGTTGGACATCTGTGTTGTTTCCATTTGGAGCTGTTAAGAATAATGTTGTTATGAACATTCATATACATGGTTATCTTTATGTAAACATATGTTTTCAGTTCTGTTAGAAATATATACCTAGTAGTAGAATTCTTGGTTTATATGATAACTCTACATTTGACTTTTTGAGGAACTGTCAAATTGTTTGACAGAGGAAATCCATCATTTTATGTTTCTTTTTCTTTTCATTACTCCATTTGTATAGAATATTTAGTTTTTCAATTATTTTATGATGACTAATACTATGGTTGACATTCTTATAGATTAATTTTTGTACAGATACTTGATTATATCTTTAGCATAAATTCCTAGGTGTGGAATTATTTAAATCTTAAATGCATTTTATTTTTTATTTTTTCTTTGTTTTCTTTTCTTTCTTTTTTAAGTTAACATATAATGTATTATTTGTTTCAGGGGTACAGATCTGTGATCCATCAGTCTTATACAATTCACAGTCTTCATTATAGCACATACCCTTCTTAATGTCCATCACCCCCATTTTATGTTTCAACAAGGAATAGATGAGGATTCTAATTTCTCAACATATATGGCAACACTTTTTATTTTCTGACTTTACTGATTATTGCCATCTTGATTGGTATGAAGTAACATTTCATTGTGGCTGGCTCGCCAAAAATGATGAAGTCCCAGAACCTAAGTCAGGTTCGGTGGGGTGAGGAGGTTCAGAGCCGATGACTAAAGAAAGAATTCTTAAGACGTTGTTGGTGCAAAAGGTGATTTATTAGGGCACAGGGACAGGGCCAGTGGGCAGGCGGAGATGCAGCTGCTGCCCCAGGTTGTGAGGGTAGGCATGTTATATACCCTGCGGTTGGGGGAAGGTGAGGGGAAGGGAGGTTTCAGTGGCGTTTTCATATGCTAAAGAGGGCCTACAAGGTGCCAGGATGTTCCAGGCCTGCCGGAGGCCTTGCCCTAGCGGCTGGATCAATGTTGTCTTTAGACCAGCCATTAACATTAAGATAGTTGGGAGACTTTTTGGTGGGGTGTCACAATAGTGAGATTTAGGACATTTGTAAGCCAAGGGAGAATCCTGTCTAGCAGAACTGTGAGCTCTGCAAGTTAACTATTTGCTTATTGTTCATGGCAGTGAGGGCTGCCTGAGGGATGCTACAAATATGGAGGGTGGCAGGTGGAGAGGGGGTGCAAGGCACCAGCTTTTGCTTTGTCCTCAGCCAGCCTCCTGCTCCCTCATCACTTACCTAATGGCTTGTGATGTGCCTGTTCACATGCCCTTATTGGCTATTTGTATTCTTGGAGAAATGTCTATTCAAGTTATTTCCTTATTTTCTAATTGGGTGGTTGTCTCTTTTTCATGTTGTAAGAGTTCTTGATATACTCTGGATGTGAAAGTAACAAGATATATGAATTGCAAATATCTTCACCCATTCTGTGGATAGTCTTTCATTTTCTTGATCATGTCCTTGGAGATGGAGAAAAAAACAATTTTGGTGAAATCTTATTTATCTGTTTTTTCTTTGTATGTTGGACTTTATGAATTATTTCTCAGAAACTATTACCCAATTCAAGATCAAAAATATTTACACATATGTTTTATTCTAAGAATTTTATAGTTTTAGCTCTTATAGTTTATTTATTTATTTATTTAGATAGTTATTTTTTAAAATTAGATAGTTAATTTTTATATATGTTATAAGGTAGGAGTCCAACGTCATTCCTTTGCATAAGATTACTAGCTGTCCTTCAGCACTAATTGTTGAAAAGACTATTCTTTCACCTACTAAGTTGTCTTGGGACTCTCATCAAAAGTCAGTTTCTCAAAGATATATGGTGTTATTTTGGAACATTAATTTTTATCCCATTAATTCATTCATCTACTCTTAATCCAATAACACACATAATTAAATTTTTAACTTTGTGATGAGTTGTGAATTCAGGAGATATGAGTCTTCTAATTTTGTTCTTTTAATTTTTTTTTTTTTTTTGCTATTTGGAGTCCTGCTGGTTTTGATAGAAATTGTATTATATCTATAGATCAATTTGAATAGGATTGCCATTTTAATAGTATTAAATGTTCCAGCTCATAAACATGGTATATCTTTTAATGCATTTAGTATTTTATAAAATTTCTTTCAGTGATTTTTATATTTTTTACTGTACAAGTTTTGTAGTTCTTTTAAGTTTATTTCCACTTAATTTGTTATTTTTTTTCTATTGAAAATTAAATTGCTTTCTTAATTTCATTTCCAGATTGTTCATTTCTAGTGTATGAAATCACCACTAAATTTGTATATTGATATTGTATCCTGAAACCTTACTGAATTTTTTGCTCTAAATTTCCTTGTATATTTTCATATGTTTCTCTAGAAACATTTCATATGTTTCTATATGCACAAGATCATGTCATGAAAATACAGATAGTTTTATTCCTTCCTTTCTAATCTTAATATCTTTTTATCTGTTCTTGCATTATTGCTTTGGCTACAATCTTTTAAAATATTAGATAGAAATAATGAGAGTGGCCATCCTAGTGTTGTTTTGAATTTATGGAGAAATTTTTGGTCTTTCATCATTAAGTGTGATGTTAGCTGTGGGTTTTATCAAGTAGTTTATCATCATGGATTTATACAATTACGTTTTCTGCCCTACTCTCTTAATAATACATATTGCATAAATACATAATCTTTTCTTGAAATACATCTTATGCTTGGGATAAAGACAATTTGAACTTAGATTTTATTTTTCAAAATATACTGTTGTGTTTGATTTAGCATACTTTATTTAATATGAAGGTGAATTATAATGAAATCAGTAGAAACATATATTTTTCCTAGACTACCTGGTGCTATCAAAAGTAGCTGAAACATGAGCAAAAGCATTTACTCTCTTTGTCACCAAAATCACATCTTTATAAAAACTAAAATATCATTTAACTCACATGTATATTTAAGGATTAAATAAACTAATATGGATGAAATTTTATGTTTTTTTTTCTATTTTTATAATTATTACTACTGCATTTTTTTCTGTAAGAGAGTTGGTCTAACTTTTATATTTTTTATCTCTTTTTACTTTGTTTGATTTAAATCTTATTCTATCCTTATAAAGTTTGTTAGCCATTTCTTCTTATTTATTGAACAAATATTCATGCTGTGTTTTTCTTTAAAAAAAAAAAAAGTACTGTAAGGGCCTATTTAGCCAGAGCAATTCCACCCGGTTAAACAATGACCTTGTTGTTTACATAGTAAAACTTAAACTGTCCCTACCACCCCCCCCCCACCCACCTCATGCCCCCGGCCACTTCCCACAGGGGACTTACTTAAAACAAGTCCTGAAAACTAGTCCCAGGTAACAAAGCCCAAATACAAGGGTGGGTCAGGCCAGGTGGAGGTATTCAATCAGTAGGGGCTCATATTGTCTCCCTAGCTACCAAGGAGTATGGGCCCCACCTTTGGGTGCCTTTTGGGCACTAATTCTGACCAAGGTGAAAGGCTAGTTCAAATATCTACTACAGGGTAAATTGTAATTCAAATGGTCACTTATGTGTGACCTAGCAGGACTATACAGCTTTCTCTGTGTTACAATCTCACTGGCCACCTGTGCATGGTCAGGCCCAACCACATGGCCTTTGCCCTTAAAAGCTAGTCTGTAAGGCAGAGAGAGGTCACCTCTTTGCATGAGATGGTCCTGGCTGGTCAGTTTGATTCTCGATGCTTGGCACAAAATAAAGCTTTGCTTGACCTTCTCTTTGGATCAGTCTTGCCCCCTCTTCCATGGACCCAATAGTACAATAAGGGAATTGCTACTTTATTGAAGGTTCCCTGGCATTAGCTTATAAAACATTTTCAAACTAACAAATAATATTTTTAGTCACTTTTACTTGCTGATTTAATCACTTTTATGGCTTTGGATATATTTAGATTTTATTTGTGTGTCTTTGTGTGTGTGTGTGTGTGTGTGTAGAAAATTTATAAAGATATATTGATAGAAATGTCATTTTTACCTTTTTTCTTATATATCATTTGAAGTTGTTTATAATTTCTTCTGATTTTTATTTTTATTTTTAAAGATTTTATTTATTTGACAGAGAGAGAGAGATCACACGTAGGCAGAGAGTCAGGCAGAGAGAGCGGGGGAAGCAGACTCCCCACTGAGCAGAGAGCCCAATGTGGGGCTGGATCCCAGAACCCTGAGATCATGGCCTGAGCTGAAGGCAGAGGATAACCCACTGAGCCATCCAGGCACTCCAATTCTGATTTTTAAATTTCATTTATATATCCAGAATTATTTTCAATTTTTCAAACCCAATATTGTTTGGGGATTTATTTATTTATCTTTAGTCAGTTGCAATAGAAGTTTGCCTTTTGAGGTTAATGTTCAGCATGAAATCAGCCATAATACTGGGCTTGCTAAAATGTAACACTAAGGCTGCTGGGGGAAAGAAGTTTTCAGAGAAGGGATAGGCCTTTGGAATGCCTAGGCCTGATTGACCTCTCTGCCTTTGGAATGCTGCAGAGACTTGCTTTCCCCAAGGCTCTCTTAACCCAAACAGTCACCCTGTGATCTAAGAGATATATGCATTGTCCCTTAAGCTACGTCTAGGAGGAAAGGCAGATTAGCATATCTTATCTTTCCTGTAAACAGATCCTCCTAGTTTCAGAAAGACCCCTTGTCAACATCACAGGCCTCAGAAACAGTGATAAGGATTTGTGATTATTGTGAAGGATCAATAAAAGGAGGAGCAAAGAAGAGCAAAGGGTCTTTGCTCTGGGCATTGACCCCCTTGCCTTCTACTCTCTTTCACAGCCAAGTCTGGAGTGACCTTTCATTTGTTGGGATAGGGATTGCTGGCCATTCCCAGCATTTGCCTGTGTCTAGGTCTTCAGTCTTCTTCCAGGTTTCATACGTATATCTGTGTACAAATGACAGTCTGTGTTTGTGTTGTTTGTAATTAAATTAAACTCACACACACGTGTGTGTGTAAAACTTTTATGTAGTTCAATAGGAGATGTGTTTCTATAAATCCATATCCATATTATTTGGTGCAATGACAAAGTATCTTTAAAATATTATGCACAGTGAAACAATATTTTTATAACATATATGCTTATATAATTGTAAAATGCACTACATGCATGGAACAAATCTAGATTTAAGTACACTAAAACATTAGTACTCCTTACCTCACTGTAAGTGAATTGGAGATGATTTTATTTACCTAATCTGCAGTTTAGCATTTCTCAGGAGCAACCATTACTGATTTTCATTTTAAGTGTAAAATTTTCTTTTATATTGTACTGACATTTTCCAAAATGATTCCTTTTAATTATAGCAATCATTTTCTCAAAATGCTTCAGTGATTTGTTGTTCCCAAAGGGTAGAGTTTAAATTCTTTATTCTAATATTCAACGTCCTCTGTCACTTGGCAGCAAACTGTATTTCTTCTCTTATCCTAATTCTCACACTCAATACAACAATTCCAACCAAATACTTTTACCAGCTTTTCTCACAAATTTCTCTCTCCAATCTTCATACTTTTTGTGCACTCTGTTTCATCTACCCAAATGAAAATATCTCTTATCTTTTTTTTTCTGCCTATGTGAATCCTACCTATTCTTCAAAATGCAATTACTCTTTCTTCATCTTTTATAAAGTCTTTCTGGGGGGAAGGGAAACAAAACAAAACAAAAGGGAGTTCTTTGAATATCTTAATGCCAATATTACTTTACTAATTTTCTAATTAATATTTTACTACTCTGGCATCCATTTTAGTGGCATTAACTCAGGATTGCATAAACTCATTGCATTTTGGGACATGTTCGAAGCTGCCCAGCTAACAGGGTGAGTGGGAAAAGCTATCCAGTGCATGCATGCTGGCTACTCAAGCTGTGTGTCTTAGTATAAAGCTGCATCTTCCCAGAGCAAAGAAAGACTATTTTTATAAAAAGATTCCATCCATAGAGGAAGTCATGTTGCAATTATAGTTGTCCAGAGACTGCATCCTTATATAAGCCACAGGATGTTCAGATAAATAAGTAATTTCATGGCTCCTCATAGTGAACATTTTAAAGGGATTATATCTGTTCCATCAAATTAGGATATGGAGTGTTTCTGTAATTTTTTGTATACATTAGATCACCTAGCACAATGCCACATGAATGGTTTATGAACAGATATGCACAATTCAAATATATCTGACATGAAACAAAATCTCAGGGATATCAAGACAGATTCCTACATTTCAAGCAAATTGTAGCTGCAGCAACTTTGCCACCTACTTTTACAAATGCCAGTGAGGCAATGAGAAGAGTTTGGAAGATAATAATCACCATAACCTTTACTCATTATCAGTTATTACTTAACAATAGTAACTAGCATTTAAAGACTATTTTACAGGTTTAAGGTACATCATCATTAAATAATAACCATGTCCTTTCCATTTCTTTTTTGATGCCTAGGTTGGTACCTGGAATAGTAGCCTCCTGGCAAATATTTCTTAAAGGAATAAAATAAATTCAATATTAATTATCACTACATACATAAGTGAAACACCATGGACTTTTTCATACTGTTGAGCATCCTGTGATGGGAGTGGGAAAAATCAGAGTCACAAGGCCAGCAAGTGGAATGTTGTTCTCTCTGTTGTGGCTTTCTTATTAAAAGGAGTGAAGAAAGCACATTTCCTGCAGAGTACAGGTAATAATGAGTATACTAAACTATAAAAGTCACTTAAGCATTCTCTTACATGTTCATAATGATATTTAAAATCAAATAGTTTATTTTCCTCCAAATTAGAAATGTTTTCCTATAGAGGCCATGCTGCCCGTGTTTATTTGAGAAACAAACCCAAGTTAATATGCTTTGTCCTTAGGGGTTTCAACAAGTGACCTTGGAAAGTTGTCACAACTAAATATAGAGCTGAATATTGTGATGAATGCTATTAGAAATAGCCACTTTGAAAAGTTTTGTCTCTAGCATATTAATTGTGGAGATGTCATCAAATCTGCCACATATGTTTACAATGGCTAGCTACAAAAGAATACAGGTTGAAGAGCTGTTCACACAGACGTGATGCAGTGTCATGCACCACTCTTCTGCTGAAGCCAGAACAATGTGTGCGGCCTTTTGCAGGGAACATGCACTTGGTTTATTCCATACACTCTCACTAAAAATGCATTCTGCTTCAAAGCACCAGAAAGTGGTGCTTTTTGATAACACAAAACTTGTAACCTCCAGTTGTTCTATCGGCATTAGCTTCTGGGAAATTCTGATCTGAGCTAATAGTACAACTTTAAGAATTGTTCAAGTCCTTGCTGCATGCATATGTTTCTACGTGCTCACTTTCACTGTGGTTGAATACTTCATTTTCATTTTTCTTTGAGTTTAAAAATTTGTTTTATCTTAATTATTCATGTTTTTGGTAATTTGCCTGAAAGTCCTTAGAAGGAACTGGGGTAAACATGTAGACAAATTGTTCTCCAGTACAAGCTACCAAGTTAAAAGTAGAAACGGAAGAATGTGGGAACCCATTTTACAGATAAAGAACCTGAGGCACTGAAGTGTAACATGACCTAAGGACAAACACAGATTTTTAAACCATAGCTGTGTGAATCTTCACAGTCCCATTTGTTTTCCTCTTCTCACAGGGACATGTGATGAGCGCACACAAACTTACATAGTTTCATCCCTCACTGGTTTCCACTCTGTCCTCAGCTGTGCCCTCTGCCCCATTTGCAACAGAACCTAAAAAGGTAAAGAAAAAGACTGTTGACTTAGATTAGACTGTGCCCCCAGACACCCAGTGTGTTCCCACTTAGAAAACGGGTTGACGGGCACCTGGGTGACTCAGTGGGTTACAGCCTCTGCCTTCAGTTTGGGTCATGATCTCGGGGTGCTGGGATCAAGCCCACATTGGGCTCTTTGCTCAGCAGGGAGCCTGCTTACCCCCTCTCTCTGCCTGCTGCTCTGCTTACTTGTGATCTCTCCCTCTCTCTATCAGGTAAATAGATAAAATCTTTAAAAAAAAAGAAAAAAAAGAAAGAGAGAAAGAAAACGGGTTGACTTGAGTTCAACTTTTCTTTTTATTTAATATTTTATTTATTTATTTGACAGAGAGAAAGATCACAAGTAGGCAGAGAAGCTGGAAAAGAGAGGGTGAAACAGGCTCCCACTGAGCAGAGAGCCCAAGGAGGGGCTCATTTCCAGGACCCTGAGACCAGTGACCCACCCAGGAGACCCTCAACTTTTCTTTTGCAAAATTTCAACTAGGAATCTTAACACATGCCAAATATTAAACCTTGAATTTGAAATCTTTTCTGTGGATTTCTTATTGATAAGTAATGCTTGGGATGGGATTTGTTAAATGGCAAATATTGTAACATAGTATTCAAGTTAAAGTTCCCTAGTTTGACCAACTTTGAGAAGGAAACAAAAAATTGCATCTGCATCAGGACTATGTCAGAAACTGTGCCAAGGAAGGTCTGAAATGAATGAAGATATTACAAAGTGTCACAAAGCTAATTAGTGTGCTGAATCTTCCTGTAGAAGGAAATTTGCTGGCATCACCCCTGGGTCCTAATTGGAGAATGACCTCAAGTCATACTCCCCAAGGTACTATTAAAGAAATACCATACTGAGGAGGACTTTTGATAGATGAATAAAATAAATATTTATTCTCTCCATACATAAATAAGTTTATTTCTTTAACTGTTAAAGCTAAATCATTTATTTTTATTACAGGTTTCTTTATTACAGAGAGCCTTAATGTGTTAATAAACACCGTCAGTCTCAAAGAAAGGAAGGCAATGATCAGTTTCTCTTTAGTTTCTGTGGCCAAGGGTAAAAAGCTTCCTGAAGATTGTGCCCTACAAATCACAGTTTGTGAAATATTAAGACACATAAGAAATGATACATCACTTTACTTACGTTATTCTAAAAATTAAAAATGTAAGTGTATAGAGAGTCTTAAATGCATATTTGATTTTATGGGTGTGGAATCCTGTTGCTTGGGTTTGTACATGGCTCTACAACTTACTAGTTGTGTGAACTGGAACAAATAATTTAGCTTTCTGTTCTTTGATTTACTCATAGGCTGAATAAGGATAATTAAAGAAGACAAATTGCAATGATAAATGTATTTAGAGCTTATAGCTGCACATTTTTCATTTTCTAATTCACGTTTTTTTCTTCTCACATGAACATATGTGTGGTGTGTGCATTAACTTGGCACAGCCTCCTTCCCCTCTTCACTGCTTTCCACTGATTCTTAAGTGTGCCCTTCTCTCTTTTTGAGACAGAATTGGGTTGTTTTGATGATTCCTATGTATAGAAGAGCCTAGAAAAAAAAACTCAGTGAATATTAGCTAATGTACATGTGATTTATTTTTTATTAAATATATTATTCTATATTATATATATGCATAAGAAATATATATGTTATGCAATAATTATAAATAACATACTATTTATATATATATTTATTTATATAAATATATTTATATATATTCATTTATATGTCAGTATATTATAAGTCTTATATAAGTTATGTATTATGGAACATATATTATTAAATAATATTTATATATTATTATATTATAATTATATAATTATATATATATGGCATGTATATTTATAAGGCATAAATATTCCTACAATCATGAATAAAATAATTTAAAAATAATTATATTTAAAAACATCTCCAAGTTGTTAGCTTATATTTCACTGTTGTAACATATATACATTAAGTATCATGCATTTTAAGTCTTATAAAATCTCTCTAGCATGCCTCCAAGGCAAGTTCCCTCAAGATCTGGAGAAGTCTTTTGGCCAGAACCTTTGCACATTTAACCTCTATACTGTTCTGAGACTAAGTATAAGCATTTAGCAAAGCATTTGCTACTATCAGCTGAGTCCCTATAATGTGCACAGTTCTTGACACCTGCTATTTCAAATCCTCATGCTAGTCTTATAAGGTCAGTAATGTCACTGTCAGATAAAGAAATTGGGGCTAGAGGAAGTTTCACAGCTAGTAACACATGGAACTTGGATTATAAACCAGGACTTACTGATGTGAAAGTTCACTTCTTTGAGCTCCCTGCTGCAGCCATAGGAGCCATAGGAGCTCGGAAATCCAATACAGCCATGACTCTCACATGGAGAGGCTAGGTGGCAAGGCAACTGAAGCACACCAACCAGATTAAGGGCAGCAAAACACGGAATCAGGAATTATCCCAATGAATCTGAATACTCCATGCCATCTTCTATGTTTAATGTAAAATGTGAGAAAAATGAAAGGATTATTTTCCCAATTTTCTATTTTTCTATTCATTAGATTTTGAAAATGTCTGTTTTAAGTTCTCCCCATAAATCAATATCAATGGTATGTCTTAGCTTAACCATGAGGCTTGCTTACTCAGTTGTATTGTTATGTGAGGTTGCACAGACATACACTTAGCACATTTTCTTAAGAGGAAATAAAATATTTCATATTTTACTTCATTAATCTCCTCAGTACTCCTACAATTTCTAAGGAAGTATTCACTTATACATACGAATCAGGTACACTGGATTCAGAAAGAGCGGCGTCAGTAGAAGCTTTAATTTGTCAAGTTGACAAGGGTATTTCCTTGTTCATGATGCCATATCTAAAACTCAGGCTTTCTTTAGTGGTCACAAATCACTAAATGAGATTATAATGAATAAGGTTTGGACATGGAAGAGATTATCATGTTTTCAAATTATGTATTACCTAGGTGCTCATTTTACAATATTTACCAAATACCTACTACATGCAGGCATTGTTTGAAGGGTTTTAGATACAGCAAAGCACAAAATAGGAAAGAATCCCTGCATGTGTAAGACTTACATTCAAATGGGAAAAAAGATAATAAACTGGTGAATTACACAGACACACCCTTTACATACACCACACCACCTTACATATAAAGGTGATAAATGCTATGGAGAAAGTGAAATCAGGAAAGAAGAGGAAATACAGTTCAAACAAAGGGAGGTCTGATTTTAAATAGTGTGTTCAGGAAAAATCACTGTGAGAAGTCGTTTCCTTTTTAGATTTTTCCCTTTTCTTTCCTTTTTCTTTCTTTCTTTTTTTTCCTTTTTATTGCTCTTGTTTGTGATTTTTTGTTTTTAAAATTTGAAGGTGGTCAAGCACAACCCATGCTGGTTTTGGCCAGGAGTATTCCTGGCAGGAGAAATGATTGTAAAGATGGGCATGTACCTCGTGTGCCAGAGGAATAACAGAGAAATCAGTGGGGCAGAATGAGTTCGTGGTGAGGAGCCCAGAACAAATGAGATCAGACAGTTAATAGAAGCCCAGCTCTTACTGGTCTGGAAGAAAGTTCTAAAGATTTTGGTTTTGGCTGAGAGAAGATAAGCTATCTAGTAGTAGGTTATCTAGCAAAGACTTTGAGAAGAATTATGTGATAAGATTTTTATTTTAAAAGATCACTCTGGACCTTTTTATCTAATTTATAAAAAGCTGCAGAAGACTGGACCACAGATCTTATAATGACAAGAAGATATTTCATCAGAAGGCAGAAAACACAAAGAATCATAAATGAGCTAAATTCTGAATTGGTGAGGCTGTTCTTAGGAGTCTAGATACCCATGGATGCTTTATCACTGGTTCAGAGCTAGAAGGAACAATCATAAAAGAGGGAATTGAAGAAAAAGCCCACCTTCAAATGACACCATGAGGCCTGGTATGAGGAATGAGAGTTCCCAGATATCCTACCACGGAGTGAATCGACAACAATCAGCACTCCCCGCCACCCTCACCCCGCCATGGGCCTTCCACTGCAGGCAGCAGTACAGAAAAGACTCAGGAATAAGTGATAAAGTCCATATAATTTCTCCCAAAACATCCAAGACCATTGCTTGGTGCTGAGCAGCAGCCTAATGAAGGGTGTTAAAATAACTATGGTAAATATATAATAAAACCAAGTGGAAAAGAAAAGTGATATACAGGATCAGATAAGGAGTCTCAGCAACTCAAGGGAAACTACAAAAAGTAAGTAATGGCAATTTTAGAATTTAAAAAAAACATTAGAAATTAATAGTCATTTGGTAGATTTGACCATAACCCAGACACAACAATGGAAAGGATCAGGAACTAACATATAAAGACCCAAATGGATTTTAAAGAACCAAACAGACCATCTGAGACTTGTAGGAGAGTATTAAATGGTCTAACATACTTGCAATTGAAGTCCTAGTAGGAGATGTGAGAGGGATAGAGATATAATGTTTTTTTTGTTTTGTTTTTAAATAATGAAGAAAATAAACCTACAGATCTAAGAGCAGCAATAAACTCCAAACAGGAGAAATACTACTTAGACACATCAGAGACAAACTGTTGAAGATCTAAGATAAAATGAAAATCTATAAATCAACCAAGCAATTGGACACATGACATTCAGGAAAAAAAAATAAAGATGTCTAGGGGCACATGGATGGCTTAGTTAAGTGTCTGCCTTCAGCTCAGGTCATGATCCCAGGGTCCTGGGATCAAGCCCCACATTGGGCTCCCTGCTCAGCAGGAAGCTTGCTTCTCTCTCTCCCACTCCCCCTACTTGTGTTCCCCCTCTCTTACTGGGACTCTCTGTCAAATAAACAAATAAATATAAAATCTTAAAAAAAAAAAGATGTCTGTCTTCTACTCAGAAATAGTAGAAGCCCAAAGGCAGTGGCAGGGAATTTCACCTAAGGCAAGAAACATTCAATGTATAGCCAGTGGACATGTTTTCAAAAATAAGGTGATATAAAATTATTTTATGGCAGACAAAGACAAAATAAATTAATTTTCAGGCTAAAGAAAGGAAATCATATGCACATGTGAATTAATGTGGATGAAACATATGACAAAATTCAAAATATATTATAATGAACAACTCTCCACAAATTAAGAATAGAGAAAAATCATTTTCATTTTCTGAAGAGTGTTTACAAAATTCTAATGATAGCCTACTCCTTAATGACAAAAAGACTGAATGCTTTCTTTCTAAGACTAGGAACACAGTAATGATGCTTGCTCTCATCATTTTCATTTGACACAGTACTGACATTTCTAGTCATTGCATTAAGGTAATAAAAATTAAAAGCCTCCATATTAGAAAGGAAGAGGCAAAGAACTACTTCTATTTATAGATGACTTCAATGTCTGTATGAAAAATCCAAAAGAATCTCTAAAAAACAAATCCTAGAATGAATACATGAGGTTGGTTAGGTCACAGCATCCAAGACCAATACACAAACATTAGATGAAAGTTCAAATTACCTCTTCCAGATTCATCTCTTGTAGTTACTAACAAGCTTCATTGCATGGTTTTCTCTGTGAAATGTAGTACTTATCTCTCCAACTGATATATCACTTCTAGAATAGGCATTAGAATTCATATAAAATATGAGAGTGAGAAAAATCACTCTACCCTTATGGAAGAGCTAGTATATATATATATATATATATATATATATATATATATATCTAGACTAATTACATAGTATAGTCTTGGTAGAGGGAGAAGGGCTGCGGTCAGTGCAACAGAACAGAGAACCCAACAATAGACCCACCTAAATCTGTCCAGCTGTGTTTTGACAAAGGTACAAAGGCAATTCAGTAGAATAAAGATATGCTTTTTCAGGAAGTGGTGCTGAGCAACCAAAGGTCCATAGGGAAGAAAGAGCTTTTGTGGAGAGGTTAGGCCAAAAGCCTGAATGCGGTGGATGCAAGAAAGAACAAGGGAAAGATGTTTGCAAAACCCCAAGAACAAAATATTGTTTGGAACATAAGTATCATAAGGACCAGAAAGAATTATGAGGGTGGCAGGAAAAAGCAGGCCAGGTCAAGAAAGTAACATTAACACAACCTTTGTTCTCACTTAGAAAGGGATTATAGATACCAGTCCTTTGTATTCATTAAAAGTCATGCCTATAATCCATCTAATTAATAGAAGCTATTTGCTTCTACAAATTTCTATTATTGCACATTGTAATTATAATTGGATTTTTACTACTTTTAGCTGATCTTCTCCTCTGATATACTAAAATATTATTTAATAACCTGTACTGTGGTTTTCCTCATCACAGTTCCAATGTCTAGTAACTGCCAAGCATATAGCTGGAACTGGAGAAATATTCATTAAATGCAATTAAACTAAATGAAGCCAAGTTACTAAATGGCTTGATTTCAGTTTTAAAGCCATTGCTCTCATGCTCTTTACCCCTGAAACTTTGCTTAAGAAATTTCCCCCCAGACTCTCTCCAAATGAGTCTAACTTCAGCCACAGGTCCCACTCCTTCTATGATATTTGGATGCAAGTTCAAATTAACTCTTCCAGATTCATCTCTTGTAGTTACTAACAAGCTTCATTGCATGGTTTTCTCTGTGAAATGTAGTACTTATCTCTCCAAATGATATATCACTTCTAGAACATCCCTAGAGTTCCCATAACCTTTAGATTTTGTTCATTGATAGATTATATGTTCCCAGAGAGGGAACATGAATCTCCGATTTCTTCTGTTCCTTTGTGTTCATCCTTATTTCTAGCATTTCTTCAAATGTGAAATCAATGCTGTGGTTATTCCATTCATGTACTAGATTGTATTTGACTCTATAATAGTCCAAACCCTGAAACTAATGAAATAGATTTGCTTCTAGGATAATTTATCATAGCAATGATATTTTCAGTCTAGATTTCTACAGCTTATCTTCACTAGATCATCCACTGAGTACATGACATTTCTAATAGTTACTTATAATCTGGTTAAGATATGTAGTATTAATACAGGTGTGTTTTTTTTTTCTTCTTTTTGTTCCTAACCACATGTCTCTGGTTGAGTAGAATTAGCTGTGGGCTGTTTAAGCCAATGGGTCAAAAATGGCATGGAGTCCTTTCTAGGGAGAGCGTATCTCAATAAATGTTTGGATTGTTTATGGATAAACTTTTGCTTATTATCAATAGGCAAGAGAAATAAAGTAAGAGCTAATTAGGTCTACATAGTAACTAATAGAATTTATGAGCTATATGTTTGTATTTTGAGATGGTTGATGAGAATCCAGACAGCGAATGCAGAGAGTACTTCAGGAGAGAGCAAGATCCATATGAGGAAAAAGTGATAATTTAGACCTCAAAAAAATTTAAAATTCTTGCTCTGTGACTGATCCAATTAAACAGGCAAAAGCAAGCTTATAGTGTAGGAGAAAATATTTGCAAACTACATATCCAGCAAAAATAGCTTAGTAAACAAAATGTATAAAGAACTCCAAAAACTCAAAAGTATTAAGAAAAAAAAAAAAGAAAAAAGAATCCACAAAATTCCAATTAGGAATTGTTGATGATGACAACTTTGTAATAGAGCTTGAAGTCTGGAATTGTGATGCCAACAACTTTGGCTTTCTTTTTCAATATTCCTCTGGCTATTCAAGGTATTTTCTGGTTCCATATAAATTTGAGGATTATTTGTCCCATTTCTTTGAAAAAAATGGATGGGATTTTGATAGGTATTGCATTAAATGTGTAGATTGCTTTAGGTAGCATAGACATTTTCACAATATTTGTTCTTCCAATACAGGAGCATGGAACATTTTTCCATTTCTTTGTGTCTTCTTCAATTTCTTTCATGAGTACTTTAGAGTTTTCTGAGTATAGATACTTTGTCTCTTTGGTTAGGTTTATTCCTAGGTATCTTAGGGTTTGGGGTGCAATAGTAAATGGGATTCACTCCTTAATTTCTATTTCTTCTGCCTTGTTGGTATTAAAAAAAATGCAACCAATTTCTGTGCATTGATTTTATATCCTGACACTTTACAGAATTCCTATACAAGTTATAGCAGATTTGGAGTGGAGTCCTTTAAGTTATCCACATACAGTATCATATCATCTGCAAACAGTGATAGTTTGACTTCTCTTTTGCCAATTTTGCAAAATTTGGATGCCTTTAATTTCTTTTTCTTGTCTGCTTGCTGAGGCTAGGACTTCTAGTACGATTTTGATTAGCAGTGGTGATAACGGACATCCCTGCAGTGTTCCTGACCTCAGCAGAAAAGCATTCAGTTTTTCTCCATTGAGAATGGTATTTGCAGTGGGTTTTTCATATATGGCTTTGATAATATTGATAATATGTGCCCTCTATCCCTACACTTTAAAGAGTTTTAATCAGGAAGGGATACTGCACTTTGTCAAATGCTTTTTCAGCATCTATGGAGAGTATCATGTGGTTCTTGTTCTTTCTTTTATTAATGTGTTGTATCACATTGATTGATTTGCAGATGTTGAACCAACCTTGTAGCCCTGGAATAAATCCCACTTGGTCGTGGTGAATAATCCTTTTAATGTACTGTTGAATCCTATTGGCTAGTATTTTGGTGAGAATTTTCGCATCAAGGATATTGGTCTGTAGTTCTCTTCTTTGATGGGATCCTTGTCTGGTTTTGGGATCAAGGTGATGCTGGCCTCAGAAAAAAAGAGTTTGGAAGTTTTCCTTCCATTTCTATTTTTTTGGAACAGTTTCAGGAGAATAGGAATTAATTCTTCTTTAAATGTTTGGTAGAATTCCCCTGGGAAGCCATCTGGCCCGGGGCTTTTGTTTGGAGATTTTTGATTACTGTTTCAATCTCTGTACTGGTTATGGGTCTGTTCAGGTTTTCTATTTCTTCCTGGTTCCGGTGTGGTAGTTTCTATGTCTCTAGGAATGTATCCACTTCTTCCAGATTGTTGAATTTGTTGGCGTAGAGTTGCTCATAGTATGATCTTATAATTGTTTGTATTTCTTTGGTGTTGGATGTGATCTCTCCTCTTTCATTCATGATTTTATTTATTTGGATCCTTTCTCTTTTCTTTTTGATAAGTCTGGAAAGGGGTTTACCAATCTTATTAATTCTTTCAAAGAACCAGCTCCTAGTTTCGTTGATTTGTTCTATTGTTTTCTTTTGTTGTTGGTGGTGGATTTTTTTTTATTTGGTTTCTATGTCATTGATTTCTGCTCTGATCTTTATTATTCCTCTTCTCCTGCTGGGTTTAGGCTTTCTTTGTTGTTTTTTCTCCAACTCCTTTAGGTGTAGGGTTATGTTGTGTATTTGAGATCTTTCTTGTTTCTTGAGAAAGGCTTGTACAGCTTAATATTTTCCTCTCAGGACTGCCTTTGCTGTATCCCACAGATTTTGAACACTTTTGTTTTCATTATCATTTGTTTCCATGCATTTTTTTCAATTCTTCTTTAATTTCCTGGTTGACCAATTCATTTTTTTAGAAGGATGCTGTTTAGTCTCCATGTATTTGTGTTCTTTCCAAATTTCCTCTTGTGATTGAGTTCTAGTTTCAGAGCATTGTGGTCTGAGAATATGCAGGGTATGATCCCAATCGTTTGATAATGGTTGAGATCTGATTTATGACCCAGGATGTGGTCTATTCTGGAGAATGTTCCATGTGCACTAGAGAAGAATGTGTATTCTGTTATTTTGGGATGGAATGTGTTGAATATACCTGTGATGTCCATCTTGTCCAGTGTGTCATTTAAGGCCTTTTTCCTTGTGTATCTGTTGCTTGGATGATCTGTCCATTTCAATGAGGGGAGTGTTAAATTCCCCTACTATTATTTTATTATTGTCGATGTGTTTCTTTGATTTTGTTATTAATTTGTTTATATAGTTGGCTGCTCCCATGTTCAGGACATAGATATTTAAAATTGTTAGGTCTTCTTGTTGGACAGACCCTTTGAGTATGATATAGTGTCTTTCCTCATCACTTACTATAGTCTTTGGCTTAAAATCTAATTGATCTGATATAAGGATTGCCACCCCAGCTTTCTTCTGATGTCCATTAGCATGGTAAATTGTTTTCCACCCCCTCTCTTTAAATCTGGGGGTGTCTTCGGGTCTATGATGAGTTTCTTGGGCAGCATATTGACGGGTTTTGCTTTTTATCCATTCTGATACCCTGTGTCTTTTGATTGGTTCATTTAGGCCATTTACATTCAGGGTAACTATTGAGAGATATGAATTTAGTGGCATTGTATTGACTATAATGGGACTGTTACTGTATATTGTTTCTGTTCCTTTCTGATCTACTACTTTTAGGCTCTCTCTTTGCTTAGAGGAGCCCTTTCAATATTTCCTGGAGAGTTGGTTTGGTGTTTGCAAATTCTTTCAGCTTTTGTTTGTCCTGGCAGCTTTTTAATCTCTCCTTCTATTTTCAATGATAGCCTAGCTGGATATAGTATTCTTGGCTGCATGTTTATCTCACTTAACACTCTGAATATATCATGCCAGTTCTTTCTGGCCTGCAAGGTGTCTGTGGATAAGTCTTCTGCCAGTCAAATGTTTTTACTGTTGTACAATACAGACTTCTTTTCCCAGGCTGCTTTCAGGATTTTCTCTTTGTTGTTAACAGTTGTAAATTTTACTATCAGGTTGTGGGGTGTGGACCTATTTTTATTGATTTTGAGGGTCATTCTTTGCATCTCCTGGATTTTGATGTTTGTTCCCTTTGTCATATTAGGAAATTTCTCTACAAAAATTCTCTCCAATATACCTTCTGCTCCCCTCTCTCTTTCTTCGTCTTCTGGGATCCCAATTATTCTAATGCTGTGTCGTCTTATGGTTTCACTTATCTCTCAAATTCTCTCGTGGTCCAGTATTTGTTTGTCTCTCTTTTGCTCAGCTTCTTTATTCTCCATCATTTGGTCTTCTATATCACTAATTCTTTTGCCTCATTTAACCTAGCAGTAAGAACTTCCATTTTTTATTGCACCTCATTAATAGCTCTTTTGATTTCAACTTGGTTAGATTTTAGTTCTTTTATTTCTCCATAAAGGGCTTTTATCTCTCTGGAGAGGGTTTCTCTAATATCTTCCATGCCTTATTTGAGCCCAACTAGAACCTTGAGAGTTGTCATTCTGAACTCTAGTTCTGTCATATTACCAATGTCTGTTGTGGTTACGCCTGTGGAAAGAGCCTTAAGGAAAAGGACACATCTGTCACTGCGTTCCCCAGGAGCATGTCTGTGGAAGGCGCAGCACACCGCCCTGGGAGAAGAGAAGGAGCCGTTGTCCTTGCTGTCGGGAAACGGTTGTGAAGCAGGAGAGCCTGCCATGGCAGGAAAAGCAGGCTGGTGGCAAGACAAGTGTCACCACAGTCTATGATGACACTTTTGAATCAAGGCTCATCTACTCTACAGGTGAGACTACTGTGTAAAATTTTTAAAGGCAACATGTTTAAAGGCAACATCATGAAAGAATGTTTGGTGGATTGCTTTGGTTTTCTATTCATAGTATCAGATGAGTTTAAGGGAGCATAATCCAGTAAAAAATTTAAAATTAATTTTAAAAAATAAGAAAAAAATTTTTAATGTCTTTGCTTTTGTGGTTCCTGCAATGAAACTACAAGAAAGGGATGGGAACATTTTCTTTTTTTCGATTTGTTTTTCTTCGATTTGGACCTCCTCCTTAGGTCTCTGATCAAAGAATGCTTACACAGACTCTGTAGTGTAGAAAGGACAAAATATCATATTACAAAATATTCCATTCCTATCCTTTTGTATACCCAGAACAATAAGTTAATATATGTGCTGCCAAAGGAGCACACCAGAGCAATAAGTTAAATGAAGATAGTACTGGGAAGATAAAACAATTATTCCATAAAATGAGTGTGTTTTGAATGGGACATGAAGGGCGGACTTCTGAGTTAGGAAAAATATATATATAAAAAGACTTAATGAAGGTTTAATTAAAGCATAACAACTATGCTGTATTCCTGAAATATATTAAAATGATGATATGGAAATACCTTGCCTATTACTTAATATCTCACAGAGTAACATCAAATCACCTATTAATCCTTTCTACTAACAGCTGTTCCTCTTTGTTTCACTTTACATAACATGTAATGGATTGACATTTGTAGAAATAAGGGGGAAACATGGAAGAAATTGAACAATTAGAAAGGATCAAAATACAGTATATAAATACCACGTAAGTAAATACCAGGTAAACAACCAGTGAATATGATTATAGTAAATATATGCTGTTTCAATGCATGCACATTTATAAACTGAGAATTTTCAGGAGTGACAGCCAATGTAGAAAATCTGGATGGTGTTATAGAAAATTCCATAAAAATTTTATAGAAAATTTGCATTAGTTTAACAGCCTGGTATAATATTTAGAAACCAGACTGTGTAATTTCTTTGAGCAGTTAAGCATACAAAAACATGGCTGAAATAATGATAAACACTTAACATTTACTTAAATTTTTGTTTATTTTTATCCTTTAATGCCCATATTGTGTTCATAATGTCCTAAGTATTTGTGGTTGTTAGAGCAAAGTAAATTTGAAAATTTCCATGGGGAGGGGAAATGGTATCTGTTTGTAAAACAAAACAAAACAAAACAAAAACACAGGGCATCTTTCCTATGGTTGTGAGCTGCCCTTCCCTTACTGCTCAATGCATTTTCATTAACACCCACCTCACAGTCCATAGGCAGCCATCTGTGTTCCCATCTTTAAGAAATTTTATCCTACAAGTCTTTCCTCATGATACTGTTGCCTATTACATAAATCAAGCAGACATTCAACCTCTTGGAATGGAATCAGAAACCCACAAAGCTGACTGCTGTCAGGAATCATAAGGAAGGCAATTAATAAATTTATTATTTAGGAGAGGAGTTGTTTGCTTTCCAAAAATCCATGCAAAGTTGGAATGTTATCCAGAGTGTATATCAAACTAACGAAGCTAAAAGTGTCTTTTGATCTCAGGTTCACCCATTTGACAATCATTATATTTTCTCCTTTAACTCTGGTTTGGTCAGCTATGCTAGTGTCAGAACACTTAATTCATTCAGCCAATCAACAAAGACCTATTTAGTACTAATTTTTTGCGGGTGGGATGAATAAGACAAATATCTGTCACAATGGAGCATATGATCTAGAGTTTAAAATTCATATTTGAATTACTTACATACCACCACATACATGAATTACATACTTACCACCACAAATGTAAACAACACTTATAAAATTGAAAAAGAAATAGATGATAATGATGTTAAGGAGAAGACCTGAATATTAAAAGCAATAAAATTGATATGTCTATTAGTAGAAATAAAAAATGGTCATATATTAACTAAAGTAAAATTTAGGGGTCCCTGGGTGACTCAATCGGTTAAGCAGCTGCCTTTGGCTCAGGTCATGATCCCAGGGTCCTGGGATTAAGACCTGCATCGGGCTCACGGCTGGGTAATAAGCCTGCCTCTTGATCTTCCTCTGCCTGCCACTCTGCCAACTTGCACTCTCTCTGTCTCTGTCAAATAAACAAAAAAAATCTTTTTAAAAGATAAATATAAAGTAACACTTACTGAAGATTTGGGGATGGAGATGTCATCAAGATGGCAACATGGATGCATGGATGGCTCCTTATTTATTGCTAAAGGTAAATGTATAGTCAAAACCAGATTCTCTAATATTGTAATGGTGATATATGAATCATTTTCTAGTCTAGTTTAAATGTTAAAAAAAACAAGCCTATTAAAAATAACTTTTTATACTTTTCAATATACTTTTTATTGACAGTACAATATAAAAATGATCTAAAATGTAAAAACATCAATAAACTGTTGTTATAGGAGAAGTATAAATTTTCTGTACAATATTGAAGTTCAGTTGTTTTCAAGATAAAATGGAATGTTATAACTAACGTATTTTATATAAGCTTAATGGTAAATACAAAAAATGTAGTAGATACAGAAAAGATTTTGATAAGAAGTTAAAACATACTACCACAAAAAGTCTCAGATTACAAACAAAAAGAACAATACAAGAAATAAAGAGCAGAGATCTACACAAGAGCAAACAATAAACAGAATATATATATATATATATAACAATTATATAAAAAATGGTTATATATATTATAACGTGTATATATATTATACATTCATTTACCTAATAAAATATTTTTGTTCGGAATCTCAGTCTTCCTTCCTTTCAATAGAATGTGATTCTCATTCTTTTGGTGCCTCCTGAACAATTCGACCACGACTTCCAATTCAATGTGCATGAAAGTTATTCTTACCTAAAGTCGTCCGCCATTTGTTTAAAAACAGTTGGCATCTTTTTGCAGTTTCCAGTGTTTTTAGTTTGAGTATCTGATTATAGGCTGATGAAGGTAATTTTCATCCTACTCTTTCCTTCTGAGTTTGTTTCTTTCTGGAAAAGTATATTTTCTACTCTATAAAAAGAAGGACCTAGAAAGGTGAAACGGTTCATCTTTGTAAGTCTACATTTCCTTTCCCCATTTTCAGTGTACTTTCTGAGACCACAGATTTGGGGGCTGACAGCGTGTAACAGCCTTTAAAAAAAATTTTAATAAAAATTAAATGAAGTTAAATTAAATATATTTAATTAAAATGAAACTTGAAAATACAAATGAAAACTTAGAATTAAAAATGTAAATTAAATACATTGGAAGGGGAGGTGAAACATGAGAGGCTAAGGACTGTGAAAATCAGTATGAGGGCTTTGAAGGGGCGAGGGGTGGGAGGTTGGGGGAACCAGGTGGTGGTTATTAGAGAGGGCCCAGATTGCGTGGAGCACTGGGTTTGTTGTAAAAACAAGGAATACTGGTATGCTGAAATGAAAATTAAAAACAAAAGAGAAAAATGAAAAAAAAAACTTAAATAAAAACATTTAAAGAAAAAAACAGGGATTTTTAAAAAGAGATCTATGAGGGCGGTCAGTTGTGTAAACCTGGTGAATCACAGACCTGTACCCCTGGAGATAAAAATATACTCTATGTTTCTTTAAAAAAATAATGGAAATAAAATAATAAATAAATACATGGAGATGTACAACGGGATGAAACAAAGAAAATGCCAGACAATGGGCCTCATTTGAGGGGCTCACTCGTTTCATGAAATGTCAATGGTTTCTCTACTCTAATGAAAAGGTGAACTTGGTTAGGTGGCATCAATACCCACATCCACACAGAACGCTGTGCTGCTTTGAGGAGGGACAGAATCAGCTCACGAAGGCCGAAACAAAATTCGGTAGTATTGAAAACCTAATATTGAACAAGACTTCTACCAACCTAGACGGGGACATCATAGCGAGTATAAGAAGCGCGCTCTCTTGGGTGGGGCAGTGGGGCCAAAGATCCATCAGGGAGGAGGCAAGGGCGGCGCCCAGGCGTCCCCGCGGCGGAGGGGCAGGCAAGACCTGTCCCTCCTCAAAGCAGCACAGCGTTCTGTGTGGTTGTGGGTATTGATGCCATCTAACCAAGTTCACCTTTTCATCAGAGTAGAGAAACCATTGACATTTCATGAAACGACTGAGCCCCTCAAATGAGGCCCATTGTCTGGCATTTTCTTGGTTTCATCCCATTGTACATCCCCATTTATTTATTTATTATTTTATTTCCATTATTTTTTTTAAAGAAACATAGAGTATATTTTTATCTCCAGGGGTACAGGTCTGTGATTCACCAGGTTTACACAACTGACCGCCCTCATAGATCTCTTTTTAAAAATCCCTGTTTTTTTCTTTAAATGTTTTTATTTAAGTTTTTTTCATTTTTCTCTTTTGTTTTTAATTTTCATTTCAGCATTCGAGTATTCCTTGTTTTTACAACAAACCCAGTGCTCCACGCAATCTGGGCCCTCTCTAATAACCACCACCTGGTTCCCCCAACCTCCCACCCCTCGCCCCTTCAAAGCCCTCATATTGATTTTCACAGTCCTTAGTCTCTCATGTTTCACCTCCCCTTCCAATGTATTTAATTTACATTTTTAATTCTAAATTTTCATTTGTATTTTCAAGTTTCATTTGAATTAAATAGATTTAATTTAACTTCATTTAAGTTTTATTAAATTTTTTTTTTAAAAGGCTGTTACATGCTGTCAGCATGACAGAGGAGAAGGTCAGTGGGAGAAGACGACTCCCCAAGGAGCTGGGAGCCCGAGGCGGGATGATATCCTACCAGTCCCGGGTCATGAACTGAGCCCAAGGCAGTCGCTGAACTAACGGAGCCACGCAGGCACCCGACTCCAGAAATGGGTCAACAACAGCTGAGGAGCACCGGGGCGGCACCCTCAGTGAAGTGCCCAACTCTGGGTTTTGGCTCAGGGGGTGATCTCAGGCTCTTGAGATTGAGCCCTGAGGCTAGCTCTGGGCTCAGGGCAGAGTTCACTAGGTCTCTCTTCGGGTCCTGCCCTTCCCCCCTTCCCCATGAAGAGTGCTCTTGCCCTGAAACCAACTAGGAAAAGCCTTCACAGAAATAAACAATGGCGGAGAGGGGGAGGGTTGGGGAGAGAAGAGACTGGCCCAGGCGAGCGGGAGGTGCCCGAGATGCTGCCCGCCCTGCCAGGGCCGGGCTCCCTCAGCCGCCACCGCCTCGCGACGCCGTCGAAGCCACCGCGGCAGCAACTCCCGCCGCCCCCGCCGCCCCTGCTGTCCCTGCCGCCCCCGCCGCCCCCGCTGCAGCCCCCGCCGCCGCAGGGAACAGCTGAGCCCAGGGAGCCTTGGCGCAAGCCTCCAGGAGCGCCTCCAGCGCCCTCTGAGCGCGCTCTCTTGGGTGGGGCAGCGGGGCCAAAGATCCGTCAGGGAGGAGGCGAGGGCGGCGCCCAGGCGTCCGCGGCGGCGGAGGGGCAGGCAAGACCTGCAGGGAGATCCCCTTGGGAATGTGGGAGCTGCTGCAGGGCTTCACGCTGCACTTGGCGACGCACCAGCCTGAGGTCCCTGCCCTGCATCTGGCTCTTTCCTGACTAGGGAGCCTGTTTGGCCCTCTCGGCCTGTCTCTCTCCCTCCTTCTCCTCTCTGTCTGTCCAAGGAAGGAAGAAAACCTTCCAAGAAATCATCAAACAAGCCTCGTGATTTTGTCGTTCATGAGGACCCCATGCGTCAACATTTGATTTTTACCACTTGAATGGAAGGGATTGCTTGTTTGATAGACGCATTTCACAGAAAGACATACACAGTGACAGAGGGAGCCCCATTGGAGAGGGAGGACAAGAAGTGCAAGTGGGAGAGAGAGAAGCAGGCTTCCTGCTGAGCAGAGAGCCCCAGGCGGGGCTTGCTCCCAAGACCCTGGCATTAGGACCCCAGCAGAAATCAGCCACCCAGGTTCCCCACTCCATGATTAAATCCGTTTCTGACGATTCAGGCCCTTGCATTAGGCAACAGGCCTCGAGGTCCTCCTCCACTGGGATAACACTAACTCAGAGGTTGTGTTTTCCTTGGCACTGTTGTGATCACTGAGCATTTTAGGAATCTTTTCATGGGTTTCTTGGCTGATGCTTTTCTCCTTGGCATATTTCTGTGCAGGGATTTTCCTTGTTTTGAAGGTACCTACCTATCCTTCTTGATTCCTAGTTATCCTCTCTCGAGTTGTATACAGTTCCTTAGGTGGTATCTCCATACAAGCTTTCATACTTTTCGTCTTGTCCTTTGCTGGGCAAGATTTTGTGTTTGGAACCTTGGATTCGTAGAGTCCAACTTCCTAACTAACCCTTCTTGGGCTTCCCGTTTTTGGTGGTGTGCTCCACTCATCTCTGCCACCTCCCCCAGATCCTCCAAAGGGTTTCCTATTGTACCTTCCAGACAGCTTCTGACGTCTTCTTTCGTATGTAGGCTCCATCAGTCTGGAATAGCGTTCGGACCTCTTCTGTTCCACGTGGATATTCACGTCGTTTAGCACCGCTTGGTCAAAGTCTGCCCTTTCGAGTTGGTCTATTTCCTCGGGTCATTTCAAGAGACCTTTTGTCAGACATCCTATCCTATCAGAATCTCCTCTCACTCTCTTTCTCCCTCATTCTTGCTCTCGCTTCTTTCTTCAGATTTGCCCGGGAATGATGAGCCCTTTTCGTGTCCGGGGCAATAGCAGAACTGGCTTACCCACGGACACAGGCACTTGCTAGATCAGAAACTGGATTGCATTGAATCCCTCCATCCAGTTGGGGTCCATTGAAACTGTACACTACCGTTCATCCAATCTCGGTACGTGTTCTATTCACCTCGGTAACCTTTGAATCTATGGGCCATCCCATGGATTGAGATCCTAAATTCCCCTCAGACATCTTGGATGGTATTCAGATTGGAGCCTTGCTGGGTAGAGATGGTATAAAATCTTTGGAGAGATGAGGTCCTCCTTTATGCTCTTCTCATTAATAGGATTTATAAGCTTTGCTCGTATGTCCCAGGAGTCCATTTAATTTTCCTGAATTTTTAACTTCTATCTTATGACGTGGAGGAATTTACTTCCTGATTCTCATACTTTGTGCATTCTCTGAGAATATCTTTCTATACACATTTCACTCTGTGTTTTCTTTCCAGTTGTTGTACCTTCCGTGTTTCCCCCGCCCCTTCTTATACTCGCTATGATGTCCCCGTCTAGGTTGGTAGAAGTCTTGTTCAATTTTAGGTTTTCAATACTACCGAATTTTGTTTCGGCCTTCGTGAGCTGATTCTGTCCCTCCTCAAAGCAGCACAGCGTTCTGTGTGGTTGTGGGTATTGATGCCACCTAACCAAGTTCACCTTTTCATTAGAGTAGAGAAACCATTGACATTTCATGAAACGACTGAGCCCCTCAAATGAGGCCCATTGTCTGGCATTTTCTTTGTTTCATCCCGTTGTACATCTCCATGTATTTATTTATTATTTTATTTCCATTATTTTTTAAAGAAACATAGAGTATATTTCTATCTCCAGGGGTACAGGTCTGTGATTCACCAGGTTTACACAACTGACCGCCCTCATAGATCTCTTTTTAAAAATCCCTGTTTTTTTCTTTAAATGTTTTTATTTAAGTTTTTTTTTTCATTTTTCTCTTTTGTTTTTAATTTTCATTTCAGCATACCAGTATTCCTTGTTTTTACAACAAACCCAGTGCTCCACGCAATCTGGGCCCTCTCTAATAACCACCACCTGGTTCCCCCAACCTCCCACCCCTCGCCCCTTCAAAGCCCTCATATGGATTTTCACAGTCTTTAGTCTCTCATGTCTCACCTCCCCTTCCAATGTATTTAATTTACATTTTTAATTCTAAATTTTCATTTGTATTTTCAAGTTTCATTTGAATTAAATAGATTTAATTTAACTTCATTTAAGTTTTATTAAATTTTTTTTAAAAACTGTTACATGCTGTCAGAATGACAGAGGAGAAGGTCAGTGGGAGAAGCCGACTCCCCAAGGAGCTGGGAGCCCGAGGCGGGATGATATCCTACCAGTCCCGGGTCTTGAACTGAGCCCAAGGCAGTCGCTGAACTATCGGAGCCACGCAGGCACCCGACTCCAGAAATGGGTCAACAACAGCTGAGGAGCACCGGGGCGGCACCCTCAGTGAAGTGCCCAACTCTGGGTTTTGGCTCAGGGGGTGATCTCAGGCTCTTGAGGCTAGCTCTGGGCTCAGGGCAGAGTTCACTAGGTCTCTCTTCGGGTCCTGCCCTTCCCCCCTTCCCCATGAAGAGTGCTCTTGCCCTGAAACCAACTAGGAAAAGCCTTCACAGAAATAAACAATGGCGGAGAGGGGGAGGGTTGGGGAGAGAAGAGACTGGCCCAGGCGAGCGGGAGGTGCCCGAGATGCTGCCCGCCCTGCCAGGGCCGGGCTCCCTCAGCCGCCACCGCCTCGCGACGCCGTCGAAGCCACCGCGGCAGCAACTCCCGCCGCCCCCGCCGCCCCTGCTGTCCCTGCCGCCCCCGCCGCCCCCGCCGCCCCCGCTGCAGCCCCCGCCGCCGCAGGGAACAGCTGAGCCCAGGGAGCCTTGGCGCAAGCCTCCAGGAGCGCCTCCAGCGCCCTCTGAGCGCGCTCTCTTGGGTGGGGCAGCGGGGCCAAAGATCCGTCAGGGAGGAGGCGAGGGCGGCGCCCAGGCGTCCGCGGCGGCGGAGGGGCAGGCAAGACCTGCAGGGAGATCCCCTTGGGAATGTGGGAGCTGCTGCAGGGCTTCACGCTGCACTTGGCGACGCACCAGCCTGAGGTCCCTGCCCTGCATCTGGCTCTTTCCTGACTAGGGAGCCTGTTTGGCCCTCTCTCTCGGCCTGTCTCTCTCCCTCCTTCTCCTCTCTGTCTGTCCAAGGAAGGAAGAAAACCTTCCAAGAAATCATCAAACAAGCCTCGTGATTTTGTCGTTCATGAGGACCCCATGCGTCAACATTTGATTTTTACCACTTGAATGGTAGGGATTGCTTGTTTGATAGACGCATTTCACAGAAAGACATACACAGTGACAGAGGGAGCCCCATTGGAGAGGGAGTACAAGAAGTGCAAGTGGGAGAGAGAGAAGCAGGCTTCCTGCTGAGCAGAGAGCCCCAGGCAGGGCTTGCTCCCAAGACCCTGGCATCAGGCCCCAGCAGAAATCAGCCACCCAGGTTCCCCACTCCATGATTAAATCCGTTTCTGACGATTCAGGCCCTTGCATTAGGCAACAGGCCTCGAGGTCCTCCTCCACTGGGATAACACTAACTCAGAGGTTGTGTTTTCCTTGACACTTTTGTGATCACTGAGCATTTTAGGAATCTTTTCATGGGTTTCTTGGCTGATGCTTTTCTCCTTGGCATATTTCTGTGCAGGGATTTTCCTTGTTTTGAAGGTACCTACCTATCCTTCTTGATTCTTAGTTATCCTCTCTCGAATTGTATACAGTTCCTTAGGTGGTATCTCCATACAAGCTTTCATACTTTTCGTCTTGTCCTTTGCTGGGCAAGATTTTGTGTTTGGAACCTTGGATTCGTAGAGTCCAACTTCCTAACTAACCCTTCTTGGGCTTCCCGTTTTTGGTGGTGTGCTCCACTCATCTCTGCCACCTCCCCCAGATCCTCCAAAGGGTTTCCTATTGTACCTTCCAGACAGCTTCTGATGTCTTCTTTCGTATGTAGGCTCCATCAGTCTGGAATAGCGTTCGGACCTCTTCTGTTCCACGTGGATATTCACGTCGTTTAACACCGCTTGGTCAAAGTCTGCCCTTTCGAGTTGGTCTATTTCCTCGGGTCATTTCAAGAGACCTTTTGTAAGACCTCCTATCCTAACAGATTCTCCTCTCACTCTCTTTCTCCCTCAGTCTTGCTCTCGCTTCTTTCTTCAGATTTTCCGGGCAATGATGAGCCCTTTTCGTGTCCGGGGCAATAGCAGAACTGGCTTACCCACGGACACAGGCACTTGCTAGATCAGAAACTGGATTGCATTGAATCCCTCCATCCAGTTGGGGTCCATTGAAACTGTACACTACCGTTCATCCAATCTCGGTACGTGTTCTATTCACCTCGGTATCCTTTGAATCTATGGGCCATCCCATGGATTGAGATCCTCAATTCCCCTCAGTCATCTTGGATGGTATTCAGATTGGAGCCTTGCTGGGTAGAGACGGTATAAAATCTTTGGAGAGACGAGGTCCTCCTTTATGCTCTTCTCATTAATAGGATTTTCAAACTTTGCTCGTATGTCCCAGGAGTCCATTTAATTTTCCTGAATTTTTAACTTCTATCTGATGACTTGGAGGAATTTACTTCCTGATTCTCATACTTTGTGCATTCTCTGAGAATATCTTTCTATGCACATTTCACTCTGTGTTTTCTTTCCAGTTGTTGTACCTTCCGTGTTTCCCCCGCCCCTTCTTATACTCGCTATGATGTCCCCGTCTAGGTTGGTAGAATTCTTGTTGAATTTTAGGTTTTCAATACTACCGAATTTTGTTTCGGCCTTCGTGAGCTGATTCTGTCCCTCCTCAAAGCAGCACAGCGTTCTGTGTGGTTGTGGGTATTGATGCCACCTAACCAAGTTCACCTTTTCATTAGAGTAGAGAAACCATTGACATTTCATGAAACGACTGAGCCCCTCAAATGAGGCCCATTGTCTGGCATTTTCTTTGTTTCATCCCGTTGTACATCCCCATTTATTTATTTATTATTTTATTTCCATTATTTTTTTAAAGAAACATAGAGTATATTTTTCTCTCCAGGGGTACAGGTCTGTGATTCACCAGGTTTACACAACTGACCGCCCTCATAGATCTCTTTTTAATAATCCCTGTTTTTTTCTTTAAATGTTTTTATTTAAGTTTTTTTTCATTTTCCTCTTTTGTTTTTAATTTTCATTTCAGCATACCAGTATTCCTTGTTTTTACAACAAACCCAGTGCTCCACGCAATCTGGGCCCTCTCTAATAACCACCACCTGGTTCCCCCAACCTCCCACCCCTCGCCCCTTCAAAGCCCTCATATTGATTTTCACAGTCCTTAGTCTCTCATGTCTCACCTCCCCTTCCAATGTATTTAATTTACATTTTTAATTCTAAATTTTCATTTGTATTTCAAGTTTCATTTGAATTAAATAGATTTAATTTAACTTCATTTAAGTTTTATTAAAATTTTTTTAAAAGGCTGTTACATGCTGTCAGCATGACAGAGGAGAAGGTCAGTGGGAGAAGCCGACTCCCCAAGGAGCTGGAGCCCGAGGCGGGATGATATCCTACCAGTCCCGGGTCATGAACTGAGCCCAAGGCAGTCGCTGAACTATCGGAGCCACGCAGGCACCCGACTCCAGAAATGGGTCAACAACAGCTGAGGAGCACCGGGGCGGCACCCTCAGTGAAGTGCCCAACTCTGGGTTTTGGCTCAGGGGGTGATCTCAGGCTCTTGAGGCTAGCTCTGGGCTCAGGGCAGAGTTCACTAGGTCTGTCTTCGGGTCCTGCCCTTCCCCCCTTCCCCATGAAGAGTGCTCTTGCCCTGAAACCAACTAGGAAAAGCCTTCACAGAAATAAACAATGGCTGAGAGGGGGAGGGTTGGGGAGAGAAGAGACTGGCCCAGGCGAGCGGGAGGTGCCCGAGATGCTGCCCGCCCGGCCAGGGCCGGGCTCCCTCAGCCGCCACCGCCTCGCGACGCCGTCGAAGCCACCGCGGCAGCAACTCCCGCCGCCCCCGCCGCCCCTGCTGTCCCTGCCGCCCCCGCCGCCCCCGCCGCCCCTCTGCAGCCCCCGCCGCCGCAGGGAACAGCTGAGCCCAGGGAGCCTTGGCGCAAGCCTCCAGGAGCGCCTCCAGCGCCCTCTGAGCACGCTCTCTTGGGTGGGGCAGCGGGGCCAAAGATCCGTCAGGGAGGAGGCGAGGGCGGCGCCCAGGCGTCCGCGGCGGCGGAGGGGCAGGCAAGACCTGCAGGGAGATCCCCTTGGGATTGTGGGAGCTGCTGCAGGGCTTCACGCTGCACTTGGCGACACACCAGCCTGAGGTCCCTGCCCTGCATCTGGCTCTTTCCTGACTAGGGAGCCTGTTTGGCCCTCTCTCTCGGCCTGTCTCTCTCCCTCCTTCTCCTCTCTGTCTGTCCAAGGAAGGAAGAAAACCTTCCAAGAAATCATCAAACAAGCCTCGTGATTTTGTCGTTCATGAGGACCCCATGCGTCAACATTTGATTTTTACCACTTGAATGGAAGGGATTGCTTGTTTGATAGACGCATTTGACAGAAAGACATACACAGTGACAGAGGGAGCCCCATTGGAGAGGGAGTACAAGAAGTGCAAGTGGGAGAGAGAGAAGCAGGCTTCCTGCTGAGCAGAGAGCCCCAGGCAGGGCTTGCTCCCAAGACCCTGGCATCAGGACCCCAGCAGAAATCAGCCACCCAGGTGCCCCACTCCATGATTAAATCCGTTTCTGACGATTCAGGCCATTGCATTAGGCAACAGGCCTCGAGGTCCTCCTCCACTGGGATAACACTAACTCAGAGGTTGTGTTTTCCTTGGCACTTTTGTGATCACTGTGCATTTTAGGAATCTTTTCATGGGTTTCTTGGCTGATGCTTTTCTCCTTGGCATATTGCTGTGCAGGGATTTTCATTGTTTTGAAGGTACCTACCTAACCTTCTTGATTCCTAGTTATCCTCTCTCGAGTTGTATACAGTTCCTTAGGTGGTATCTCCATACAAGCTTTCATACTTTTCGTCTTGTCCTTTGCTGGGCAAGATTTTGTGTTTGGAACCTTGGATTCGTAGAGTCCAACTTCCTAACTAACCCTTCTTGGGCTTCCCGTTTTTGGTGGTGTGCTCCACTCATCTCTGCCACCTCCCCCAGATCCTCCAAAGGGTTTCCTATTGTACCTTCCAGACAGCTTCTGATGTCTTCTTTCGTATGTAGGCTCCACCAGTCTGGAATAGCGTTCGGACCTCTTCTGTTCCACGTGGATATTCACGTCGTTTAGCACCGCTTGTTCAAAGTCTGCCCTTTCGAGTTGGTCTATTTCCTCGGGTCATTTCAAGAGACCTTTTGTAAGACATCCTATCCTATCAGATTCTCCTCTCACTCTCTTTCTCCCTCAGTCTTGCTCTCGCTTCTTTCTTCAGATTTGCCGGGGAATGATGAGCCCTTTTCGTGTCCAGGGCAATAGCAGAACTGGCTTACCCACGGACACAGGCACTTGCTAGATCAGAAACTGGATTGCATTGAATCCCTCCATCCAGTTGGGGTCCATTGAAACTGTACACTACCGTTCATCCAATCTCGGTACGTGTTCTATTCACCTCGGTATCCTTTGAATCTATGGGCCATCCCATGGATTGAGATCCTAAATTCCCCTCAGTCATCTTGGATGGTATTCAGATTGGAACCTTGCTGGGTAGAGACGGTATAAAATCTTTGGAGAGACGAGTTCCTCCTTTATGCTCTTCTCATTAATAGGATTTTCAAGCTTTGCTCGTATGTCCCAGGAGTCCATTTAATTTTCCTGAGTTTTTAACTTCTATCTGATGACTTGGAGGAATTTACTTCCTGATTCTCGTACTTTGTGCATTCTCTGAGAATATCTTTCTATACACATTTCACTCTGTGTTTTCTTTCCAGTTGTTGTACCTTCCGTGTTTCCCCCGCCCCTTCTTATACTCGCTATGATGTCCCCGTCTAGGTTGGTAGAAGTCTTGTTCAATTTTAGGTTTTCAATACTACCGAATTTTGTTTCGGCCTTCGTGAGCTGATTCTGTCCCTCCTCAAAGCAGCACAGCGTTCTGTGTGGTTGTGGGTATTGATGCCACCTAACCAAGTTCACCTTTTCATTAGAGTAGAGAAACCATTGACATTTCATGAAACGACTGAGCCCCTCAAATGAGGCCCATTGTCTGGCATTTTCTTTGTTTCATCCGTTGTACATCCCCAATTATTTATTTATTATTTTATTTCCATTATTTTTTTAAAGAAACATAGAGTATATTTTTCTCTCCAGGGGTACAGGTCTGTGATTCACCAGGTTTACACAACTGACCGCCCTCATAGATCTCTTTTTAAAAATCCCTGTTTTTTCTTTAAATGTTTTTATTTAAGTTTTTTTTCATTTTCCTCTTTTGTTTTTAATTTTCATTTCAGCATACCAGTATTCCTTGTTTTTACAACAAACCCAGTGCTCCACGCAATCTGGGCCCTCTCTAATAACCACCACCTGGTTCCCCCAACCTCCCACCCCTCGCCCCTTCAAAGCCCTCATATTGATTTTCACAGTCCTTAGTCTCTCATGTCTCACCTCCCCTTCCAATGTATTTAATTTACATTTTTAATTCTAAATTTTCATTTGTATTTCAAGTTTCATTTGAATTAAATAGATTTAATTTAACTTCATTTAAGTTTTATTAAAATTTTTTTAAAAGGCTGTTACATGCTGTCAGCATGACAGAGGAGAAGGTCAGTGGGAGAAGCCGACTCCCCAAGGAGCTGGGAGCCCGAGGCGGGATGATATCCTACCAGTCCCGGGTCTTGAACTGAGCCCAAGGCAGTCGCTGAACTATCGGAGTCACGCATGCACCCGACTCCAGAAATGGGTCAACAACAGCTGAGGAGCACCGGGGAGGCACCCTCAGTGAAGTGCCCAACTCTGGGTTTTGGCTCAGGGGGTGATCTCAGGCTCTTGAGATTGAGCCCTGAGGCTAGCTCTGGGCTCAGGGCAGAGTTCACTAGGTCTGTCTTCGGGTCCTGCCCTTCCCCCCTTCCCCATGAAGAGTGCTCTTGCCCTGAAACCAACTAGGAAAAGCCTTCACAGAAATAAACAATGGCTGAGAGGGGGAGGGTTGGGGAGAGAAAGAGACTGGCCCAGGCGAGCGGGAGGTGCCCGAGATGCTGCCCGCCCGGCCAGGGCCGGGCTCCCTCAGCCGCCACCGCCTCGCGACGCCGTCGAAGCCACCGCGGCAGCAAAACCCCCGCCGCCCCCGCCGCCCCTGCTGTCCCTGCCGCCCCCGCCCCCCCCCCCCGCCGCCCCTCTGCAGCCCCCGCCGCCCGCAGGGAACAGCTGAGCCCAGGGAGCCTTGGCGCAAGCCTCCAGGAGCGCCTCCAGCGCCCTCTGAGCACGCTCTCTTGGGTGGGGCAGCGGGGCCAAAGATCCGTCAGGGAGGAGGCGAGGGCGGCGCCCAGGCGTCCGCGGCGGCGGAGGGGCAGGCAAGACCTGCAGGGAGATCCCCTTGGGATTGTGGGAGCTGCTGCAGGGCTTCACGCTGCACTTGGCGACACACCAGCCTGAGGTCCCTGCTGCCCTGCATCTGGCTCTTTCCTGACTAGGGAGCCTGTTTGGCCCTCTCTCTCGGCCTGGCCTGTCTCTCTCCCTCCTTCTCCTCTCTGTCTGTCCAAGGAAGGAAGAAAACCTTCCAAGAAATCATCAAACAAGCCTCGTGATTTTGTCGTTCATGAGGACCCCATGCGTCAACATTTGATTTTTACCACTTGAATGGAAGGGATTGCTTGTTTGATAGACGCATTTGACAGAAAGACATACACAGTGACAAATGGAGCCCCATTGGAGAGGGAGTACAAGAAGTGCAAGTGGGAGAGAGAGAAGCAGGCTTCCTGCTGAGCAGAGAGCCCCAGGCAGGGCTTGCTCCCAAGACCCTGGCATCAGGCCCCAGCAGAAATCAGCCACCCAGGTGCCCCACTCCATGATTACATCCGTTTCTGACGATTCAGGCCGTTGCATTAGGCAACAGGCCTCGAGGTCCTCCTCCCCTGGGATAACACTAACTCAGAGGTTGTGTTTTCCTTGGCACTTTTGTGATCACTGAGCATTTTAGGAATCTTTTCATGGGTTTCTTGGCTGATGCTTTTCTCCTTGGCATATTTCTGTGCAGGGATTTTCCTTGTTTTGAAGGTACCTACCTATCCTTCTTGATTCCTAGTTATCCTCTCTCGAGTTGTATACAGTTCCTTAGGTGGTATCTCCATACAAGCTTTCATACTTTTCGTCTTGTCCTTTGCTGGGCAAGATTTTGTGTTTGGAACCTTGGATTCGTAGAGTCCAACTTCCTAACTAACCCTTCTTGGGCTTCCCGTTTTTGGTGGTGTGCTCCACTCATCTCTGCCACCTCTGCCAGATCCTCCAAAGGGTTTCCTATTGTACCTTCCAGACAGCTTCTGATGTCTTCTTTCGTATGTAGGCTCCATCAGTCTGGAATAGCGTTCGGACCTCTTCTGTTCCACGTGGATATTCACGTCGTTTAGCACCGCTTGGTCAAAGTCTGCCCTTTCGAGTTGGTCTATTTCCTCGGGTCATTTCAAGAGACCTTTTGTAAGACATCCTATCCTATCAGATTCTCCTCTCACTCTCTTTCTCCCTCAGTCTTGCTCTCGCTTCTTTCTTCAGATTTGCCGGGGAATGATGAGCCCTTTTCGTGTCCGGGGCAATAGCAGAACTGGCTTACCCATGGACACAGGCACTTGCTAGATCAGAAAAACTGGATTGCATTGAATCCCTCCATCCAGTTGGGGTCCATTGAAACTGTACACTACCGTTCATCCAATCTCGGTACGTGTTCTATTCACCTAGGTAACCTTTGAATCTATGGGCCATCCCATGGATTGAGATCCTAAATTCCCCTCAGTCATCTTGGATGGTATTCTGATTGGAGCCTTGCTGGGTAGAGACGGTATAAAATCTTTGGAGAGACGAGGTCCTCCTTTATGCTCTTCTCATTAATAGGATTTTCAAGCTTTGCTCGTATGTCCCAGGAGTCCATTTAATTTTCCTGAGTTTTCAACTTCTATCTGATGACTTGGAGGAATTTACTTCCTGATTCTCGTACTTTGTGCATTCTCTGAGAATATCTTTCTATACACATTTCACTCTGTGTTTTCTTTCCAGTTGTTGTACCTTCCGTGTTTCCCCCGCCCCTTCTTATACTCGCTATGATGTCCCCGTCTAGGTTGGTAGAAGTCTTGTTCAATTTTAGGTTTTCAATACTACCGAATTTTGTTTCGGCCTTCGTGAGCTGATTCTGTCCCTCCTCAAAGCAGCACAGCGTTCTGTGTGGTTGTGGGTATTGATGCCACCTAACCAAGTTCACCTTTTCATTAGAGTAGAGAAACCATTGACATTTCATGAAACGACTGAGCCCCTCAAATGAGGCCCATTGTCTGGCATTTTCTTTGTTTCATCCCGTTGTACATCCCCAATTATTTATTTATTATTTTATTTCCATTATTTTTTTAAAGAAACATAGAGTATATTTTTATCTCCAGGGGTACAGGTCTGTGATTCACCAGGTTTACACAACTGACCGCCCTCATAGATCTCTTTTTAAAAATCCCTGTTTTTTCTTTAAATGTTTTTATTTAAGTTTTTTTTCATTTTCCTCTTTTGTTTTTAATTTTCATTTCAGCATACCAGTATTCCTTGTTTTTACAACAAACCCAGTGCTCCACGCAATCTGGGCCCTCTCTAATAACCACCACCTGGTTCCCCCAACCTCCCACCCCTCGCCCCTTCAAAGCCCTCATATTGATTTTCACAGTCCTTAGTCTCTCATGTCTCACCTCCCCTTCCAATGTATTTAATTTACATTTTTAATTCTAAATTTTCATTTGTATTTCAAGTTTCATTTGAATTAAATAGATTTAATTTAACTTCATTTAAGTTTTATTAAAATTTTTTTAAAAGGCTGTTACATGCTGTCAGCATGACAGAGGAGAAGGTCAGTGGGAGAAGCCGACTCCCCAAGGAGCTGGGAGCCCGAGGCGGGATGATATCCTACCAGTCCCGGGTCTTGAACTGAGCCCAAGGCAGTCGCTGAACTATCGGAGTCACGCATGCACCCGACTCCAGAAATGGGTCAACAACAGCTGAGGAGCACCGGGGAGGCACCCTCAGTGAAGTGCCCAACTCTGGGTTTTGGCTCAGGGGGTGATCTCAGGCTCTTGAGATTGAGCCCTGAGGCTAGCTCTGGGCTCAGGGCAGAGTTCACTAGGTCTGTCTTCGGGTCCTGCCCTTCCCCCCTTCCCCATGAAGAGTGCTCTTGCCCTGAAACCAACTAGGAAAAGCCTTCACAGAAATAAACAATGGCTGAGAGGGGGAGGGTTGGGGAGAGAAGAGACTGGCCCAGGCGAGCGGGAGGTGCCCGAGATGCTGCCCGCCCGGCCAGGGCCGGGCTCCCTCAGCCGCCACCGCCTCGCGACGCCGTCGAAGCCACCGCGGCAGCAACTCCCGCCGCCCCCGCCGCCCCTGCTGTCCCTGCCGCCCCCGCCGCCCCCGCCGCCCCTCTGCAGCCCCCGCCGCCGCAGGGAACAGCTGAGCCCAGGGAGCCTTGGCGCAAGCCTCCAGGAGCGCCTCCAGCGCCCTCTGAGCACGCTCTCTTGGGTGGGGCAGCGGGGCCAAAGATCCGTCAGGGAGGAGGCGAGGGCGGCGCCCAGGCCGTCCGCGGCGGCGGAGGGGCAGGCAAGACCTGCAGGGAGATCCCCTTGGGATTGTGGGAGCTGCTGCAGGGCTTCACGCTGCACTTGGCGACACACCAGCCTGAGGTCCCTGCCCTGCATCTGGCTCTTTCCTGACTAGGGAGCCTGTTTGGCCCTCTCTCTCGGCCTGTCTCTCTCCCTCCTTCTCCTCTCTGTCTGTCCAAGGAAGGAAGAAAACCTTCCAAGAAATCATCAAACAAGCCTCGTGATTTTGTCGTTCATGAGGACCCCATGCGTCAACATTTGATTTTTACCACTTGAATGGAAGGGATTGCTTGTTTGATAGACGCATTTGACAGAAAGACATACACAGTGACAAATGGAGCCCCATTGGAGAGGGAGTACAAGAAGTGCAAGTGGGAGAGAGAGAAGCAGGCTTCCTGCTGAGCAGAGAGCCCCAGGCAGGGCTTGCTCCCAAGACCCTGGCATCAGGCCCCAGCAGAAATCAGCCACCCAGGTGCCCCACTCCATGATTACATCCGTTTCTGACGATTCAGGCCGTTGCATTAGGCAACAGGCCTCGAGGTCCTCCTCCCCTGGGATAACACTAACTCAGAGGTTGTGTTTTCCTTGGCACTTTTGTGATCACTGAGCATTTTAGGAATCTTTTCATGGGTTTCTTGGCTGATGCTTTTCTCCTTGGCATATTTCTGTGCAGGGATTTTCCTTGTTTTGAAGGTACCTACCTATCCTTCTTGATTCCTAGTTATCCTCTCTCGAGTTGTATACAGTTCCTTAGGTGGTATCTCCATACAAGCTTTTTCATACTTTTCGTCTTGTCCTTTGCTGGGCAAGATTTTGTGTTTGGAACCTTGGATTCGTAGAGTCCAACTTCCTAACTAACCCTTCTTGGGCTTCCCCGTTTTTGGTGGTGTGCTCCACTCATCTCTGCCACCTCTGCCAGATCCTCCAAAGGGTTTCCTATTGTACCTTCCAGACAGCTTCTGATGTCTTCTTTCGTATGTAGGCTCCATCAGTCTGGAATAGCGTTCGGACCTCTTCTGTTCCACGTGGATATTCACGTCGTTTAGCACCGCTTGGTCAAAGTCTGCCCTTTCGAGTTGGTCTATTTCCTCGGGTCATTTCAAGAGACCTTTTGTAAGACATCCTATCCTATCAGATTCTCCTCTCACTCTCTTTCTCCCTCAGTCTTGCTCTCGCTTCTTTCTTCAGATTTGCCGGGGAATGATGAGCCCTTTTCGTGTCCGGGGCAATAGCAGAACTGGCTTACCCATGGACACAGGCACTTGCTAGATCAGAAACTGGATTGCATTGAATCCCTCCATCCAGTTGGGGTCCATTGAAACTGTACACTACCGTTCATCCAATCTCGGTACGTGTTCTATTCACCTAGGTAACCTTTGAATCTATGGGCCATCCCATGGATTGAGATCCTAAATTCCCCTCAGTCATCTTGGATGGTATTCTGATTGGAGCCTTGCTGGGTAGAGACGGTATAAAATCTTTGGAGAGACGAGGTCCTCCTTTATGCTCTTCTCATTAATAGGATTTTCAAGCTTTGCTCGTATGTCCCAGGAGTCCATTTAATTTTCCTGAGTTTTCAACTTCTATCTGATGACTTGGAGGAATTTACTTCCTGATTCTCGTACTTTGTGCATTCTCTGAGAATATCTTTCTATACACATTTCACTCTGTGTTTTCTTTCCAGTTGTTGTACCTTCCGTGTTTCCCCCGCCCCTTCTTATACTCGCTATGATGTCCCCGTCTAGGTTGGTAGAAGTCTTGTTCAATTTTAGGTTTTCAATACTACCGAATTTTGTTTCGGCCTTCGTGAGCTGAATCTGTCCCTCCTCAAAGCAGCACAGCGTTCTGTGTGGTTGTGGGTATTGATGCCATCTAACCAAGTTCATCTTTTCATTAGAGTAGAGAAACCATTGACATTTCATGAAACGACTGAGCCCCTCAAATGAGGCCCATTGTTTGGCATTTTCTTTGTTTCATCCCTTTGTACATCCCCATTTATTTATTTATTATTTTATTTCCATTATTTTTTTAAAAAAACATAGAGTACATTTTTATCTCCAGGGGTACAGGTCTGTAATTCACCAGGTTTACACAACTGACCGCTCTCATAGATCTCTTTTTAAAAATCCCTGTTTTTTTCTTTAAATGTTTTTATTTAAGTTTTTTTTTCATTTTTCTCTTTTGTTTTTAATTTTCATTTCAGCATACCAGTATTCCTTGTTTTTACAACAAACCCAGTGCTCCACGCAATCTGGGCCCTCTCTAATAACCACCACCTGTTTCCCCCAACCTCCCACCCCTCGCCCCTTCAAAGCCCTCATATTGATTTTCACAGTCCTTAGTCTCTCATGTTTCACCTCACCTTCCAATGTATTTAATTTACATTTTTAATTCTAAATTTTCATTTGTATTTTCAAGTTTCATTTGAATTAAATAGATTTAATTAAACTTCATTTAACTTTTATTAAAAATTTTTTAAAAGGCTGTTACATGCTGTCAGCATGACAGAGGAGAAGGTCAGTGGGAGAAGCCGACTCCCCAAGGAGCTGGGAGTCCGAGGCGGGATGATATCCTACCAGTCCCGGGTCCTGAAATGAGCCCAAGGCAGTCGCTGAACTATCGGAGCCACGCAGGCACCCGACTCCAGAAATGGGTCAACAACAGCTGAGGAGCACCCGGGCGGCACCCTCAGTGAAGTGCCCAACTCTGGGTTTTGGCTCAGGGGGTGATCTCAGGCTCTTGAGATTGAGCCCTGAGGCTAGCTCTGGGCTCAGGGCAGAGTTCACTAGGTCTGTCTTCGGGTCCTGCCCTTCCCCCCTTCCCCATGAAGAGTGCTCTTGCCCTGAAACCAACTAGGAAAAGCCTTCGCAGAAATCAACAATGGCTGAGAGGGGGAGGGTTGGGGAGAGAAGAGACTGGCCCAGGCGAGCGGGAGGTGCCCGAGATGCTGCCCGCCCTGCAAGGGCCGGGCTCCCTCAGCTGCCACCGCCTCGCGACGACGTCGAAGCCACCGTGGCAGCAACTCCCGCCGCCCCCGCCGCCCCTGCTGTCCCTGCCGCCCCCGCCGCCCCCGCCGCTCCCGCAGCAGCCCCCGCTGCAGACTCAGGACAGGCATGCTTTGTACCCAGACTCCTCTATGCCTATTACCATCTCCTGGGGTAGTAAGGCTTTTCCTTTTGTCCGGTGCTCAGGCAGACTCGGGGTCTAGGCCAGTCCTTCAGCACAGGGGAGAGGAGGCGACAGGATCACTGCACACGAGCCGTGCACTGGGATGGGGAACTGTGGGGGACTGTCTCCACTCCTTCCCTGGCACACGCACTGCCACCCAATTCCCTGCCACATCTTGGTGGAAGACGGCATCTGACTGAACATTTCTCCATGGGGCTGTTTCTGCGAGTTCCGGGAATGGCACCTGGTGGCAAGCCCACGTCTGCCCTTGGACAGGTGGCCAAGGAGATGCTGTCTCCTTGGGACCAGAGGCACAGGAGAGGCGAGCTTTCTGACCAGACTCTTGCCTTAGTGTGGAGCACGGGACCCTGCCCTAGTCGTCCCCTCATGTCTCCTTAGCAGCCAGGCTTCCATCTCTCGGCACAGGGAGCGGGGGACACTTGTCTTGCCAGCGGCCTGCGGTTCGTGCCACGGCAGGCTATCCTGCGTCCCGAGTGTTTCCCGACCCCAAGGCCAACGGCTCCTTCTCTTCTCCGGGGGCGGCGTGCTGCGCCTTCCCCACACTTGATTCCCTCTCAGGCAGAGGGGATGCTAGGGCAAAGGGTATTTTGCTCCATGCGGGTATCTTCCACCGACCTGCAGAGACTAGGCCAGGCAAGCAGCAGCCTCCCCAAACCGAACTCTGATTTCCCAAGGAAGGTTGTGCTTACCCAGGAGAGGTGCCCAGGCAAAGAGGCTTTCGCTGTATGCGGGTTTCTCCCACCGCGAGACAGGGCTCAGGCAAGCAGCAGCAGCCCGCAGAACATTTCTCAGCGAATACTGTGCTTTCGCAGAGGCTTTGGCTTGGAGCGAACAGCACTTCGCTGCTGCTTCCTCAGCAAGGCTTCAGTCGCGTCAGGGAAGAAGAGCTTTGGGAGAACTGGTGCCTCTTGGGCCTTGCTTTCCCTGGCTCATTGTTCGCGTCCTGGGTACACCCAGCCAGGCGGAACTAAGCAGACACAGCCAGAACCCTACAGTAGCATGCGTAGCCTAGGATGGCACTCTATGCACACTACCATCTCCCAGTGTAGGCATCGCTTGGCCTTTTACTCTGGCACTCAGGCGAACTCGCGGACTAGGCCAGTGCTTTCCCACAGGAAAGGAGACCAGACATTATCCCTGCACACCGCCCGTATACTGAATAGGGAGCTTTGGGGGACTGTACCTACTCCTTCCCCTTAAACCCCATGCCTCCTTCAAGCTTCCACATCCTGGAGGAAGACGGCATCTGACTCCCCGTTATTTCAGGGAGCTGTTTCTGCGAGTTCAGGGTAGGCGCCTCGTGGCTAGAGCATGTCTGCCCCAGGGAAAGGTGGCCAAGGAGCTGCTGTCTCCTTGGCCCTTAGGCTCAGGACAGGCATGCTTTCTACCCAGACTCCTTCCTAAGAGTGGAGCACGCGCCCTGCCCTACTCATCCCCTCCTGTCTCCTTAGCAGCAAGGCTTCGTCTCTGCACAGGGAGCGGGTGACACTTGTATTGCCAACGTCCGCTGTGCCTGCCAGGGCCCGCTCTCCTGCTTCGCAACCGTTTCCAGACCAGAAGGCCAACGGCTCCTGCACTTCTCCCTGGTAAGCGTGCTGCACCTTCCACAGACATGCTCCTGGGGAGCGCAGTGAAAGACGTGACCCTTTCCTTAAGGCTCTTTCCACAGATGCAAGCGCTCTTCTCTCTCAGGCAGAGGGGTGCTAGGGCAAAGAGGATTTTGCTCCATGCGGGTATCTTCCACCATGCTGCGGAAACTAGATCAGGCATTCAGCTGCAGCATCACACACATCCGATTCTGATTTCCCAACGAATGCTGTGCCTTCCCAGAGGAGATGCCCGGGAAAAGAGGCTGTCGCTGTATGCGGGTATGTCCCACCGTGAGACTGGTCTCAGGCAAGCAGCAGAAGAGACCACAGAACCGACTCTGATTTCCCAGCGACTGCTATGCTTTCCCAGAGGTTTTCAGCTTGGCGCAAACCGCACCTCGCTGCTGCTTCCTCAGCAAGGCTTTGGTCGTTCGCTCTGTCGCGGCAGGGAAAAAAAGCCGCGGGAGAGCTGGTGCCTCTTGGGCCTTGCTTTCCCGGGCTCCAAGTTTGCACCCGGGGTTCACCTTGCTGAGCCGATCTAAGCAGACACCGTCACAACCCTGCAGCAGGGTGCGTGGCCTAGCATGGCACTCTATGCCTATTACCATCTCCTGGGGTAGGTAAGGCTTTGCTTTTTGTTCCGGCGCTCAGGCAGACTCGGGGTCTAGGCCAGTGCCTTCACCACAGGAGAGAGGAGGCGACAGGATCCCTGTACATGGCCCGTGCACTGGGATGGGGAACTGTGGGGGACAGTCTCCACTCCATCCTCGGCACACTCCCTGCCACCCACAAGCTGCAAAATCTTGGTGGAAGACGGCATCGGACTGCCCGTTTCTCCATGGAGTTGTTTCTGCGAGTTGTGGGTATGGCACCTGGTGGCAAGCCCAAGTCTGCCCTTGGGCCACGTGGCCAAGGAGATGCTGTCCCCTTCGGACCAGAGGCACAGGACAGGCCTGCCTTCTGCCCAGACTCCTTCCTCAGAGTGGAGCACACGCCCCTGCCCTAGTCGTCCCCTCATGTCTCCTTAGCAGCCAGGCTTCCATCTCTCTGGACGGGGAGCGGGGGACACTTGTCTTGCCACTGGCCTGCTGCCTGAGCCACGGCAGGCTATCCTGCTTCCCGAGCGTTTCACGACCCAAAGGCCAACGGCTCCTTCTCTTCTCTGTGGACAGCGTGCCGTGCCTTCCCCACACTTGCTTCTGGGGAGCGCGGTGACAGACGTGTGCAACCACGCTTCTCTCACAGGCAGAGGGGATGATAGGGCAAAGAGTATTTCGCTCCATGCGGTTTTCTTCCACACTGCTGCGGAGACTAGCTCAGGCAAGCAGCAGCAGCATCCCCAAACCAAACTCAGATTTCACAACGAATGCTGTGCTTTCCAAGGGCAGATGACAAGGCAAAGAGGCTTTCGCTGTATGCGGGATTCTCCCACCGCAAGACAGGGCTCAGGCAAGCAGCAGCAGCCCACAGATCATTTCTCAGCGAATGCTGTGCTTTCGCAGAGGCTTTGGCTTGGAGCGAACAGCACTTCGCTGCTGCTTCCTCAGCAAGGCTTCAGTCGCGTCAGGGAAGAACAGCTTCGGGAGAGCTGGTGCCTCTTGGGCCATGCTTTCCCTGGCTCATTGTTCGCGTCCTGGGTTCACCGTGCCAGGCGGAACTAAGCGGACACAGCCACAACCCTACAGTAGCATGCGTAGCCTAGGATGGCACTCTATGCACACTACCATCTCCCAGTGTAGGCATCGCTTGGCCTTTTACTCTGGCACTCAGGTGAACTCGCGGACTAGGCCAGTGCTTTCCCACAGGAAAGGAGAGGTGACAGGATCCCTGCACACCGCCTGTACACTGAATAGGGAGCTTTGGGGGACTGTACCCACTCCTTCCCCTTAAACCCCGTGCCTCCTCCAAGCTTCCACATCCTGGAGGAAGACGGCATCTGACTCCCCGTTATTTCAGGGAGCTGTTTCTGCGAGTTCAGGGTAGGCGCCCCGTGGCTAGAGCATGTCTGCCCCAGGGACAGATGGCCAAGGAGCTGCTGTCTCCTTGGCCCACAGACTCAGGACAGGCATGCTTTCTACCCAGACTCCTTCCTAAGAGTGGAGCTCGCGCGCCCTGTCATTCTCATCACTTCCTGTCGCCTTAGCAGCCAGGCTTCCGTCTCTCTGCACAGGGAGCGGGTGACACTTGTATTGCCACCGGCCGCTGTGCCTGCCAGGGGGCTGGCTCTCCTGCTTCTCAAACGTTTCCAGACCAGAAGGCCAACGGCTACTGCTCTTCTCCCTGGGCAGCGTGCTGCACCTTCCACAGATGCTCCTGGGGAGCCCAGTGAAAGACGTGTCCCTTTCCTTAAGGCTCTTTCCACAGGCGCAGCCGCGCTTCTCTCTCAGGCAGAGGGGATGCCCAGGCAAAGAGGATTTCGCTCCATGCGGGTTTATACACAGTGCTGTGGAGACCAGCTCAGGCAAACAGGAGCATCCCTCAGACTGGACTCTGATTGCCCAAAGAATGCTGTGCTTTCCCAGAGGGGATGCCGGACAAAGAGGCTTTCGCTCTATGCGGGTTTCTCCCATCCTGCTATGAATACTAGGCTAAGGCAAGCAGCAATAGCAGCCCACAGAACCGACTCTGATTTCCCAGCGACTGCTATGCTTTCGCAGAGGTTTTCAGTTTGGCATGAACCGCACTTCACTGCTGCTTCCACAGCAAGAATTTGGGTTTTTCGCTCTTTCGCGGCAGGAAAGAAGAGCCGCGGGAGAGCTGGTGCCTCTTGGGACTTGCTTTCCCGGGCTCCAAGTTCACGCCCGGGGTTCACCTTGCAAAGCCGAACTAAGCAGACACAGTCACAACCCTGCAGCTGCGTGCGTGTCCTAGCATGGCACTCTATGCCTATTACCATCTCCTGGGGTAGTAAGGCTTTGCCTTTTGTCCGGTGCTCAGGCAGACTCGAGGTCTAGGCCAGTCCTTCAGCACAGGGGAGAGGAGGCGACAGGATCACTGCACACGACCCATGCACTGGGATGCGGAACAGTGGGGGACTGTCTCCACTCCTTCCCTGGCACACGCCCTGCCACCCAATTCCTTGCCACATCTTGGTGGAAGACGGCATCTGACTGCCGTTTTTCTCCATGGGGCTGTTTCTGCGAGTTCCGGAAATGGCACCTGGTGGCAAGCCCAAGTCTGCCCTTGGGACAGGTGGCCAAGGAGATGCTGTCTCCTTGGGACCAGAGGCACAGGACAGGCGTGCCTTCTGACCAGACTCCTGCCTGCCTGTAGTGTGGAGCACGGGACCCTGCCCTAGTCATCCCCTCATGTCTCCTTAGCAGCCAGGCTTCCATCTCTCGGCACAGGGAGCGGGGGACACTTGTCTTGCCAGCGGCCTGCTGTTCGTGCCACGGCAGGCTATCCTGCGTCCCGAGTATATCCCGACCCCAAGGCCAACGGCTCCTTCTCTTCTCCGGGGGCGGCGTGCTCCGCCTTCCCCACACTTGATTTCCTCTCAGGCAGAGGGGATGCTAGGGCAAAGGGTATTTTGCTCCATGCGGGTATCTTCCACCGACCTGCAGAGACTAGGCCAGGCAAGCAGCAGCAGCATCCCCAAACCCAACTCTGATTTCCCAAAGAAAGTTGTGCTTTCCCAGGGGAGATGCCCAGGCAAAGAGGCTTTCGCTGTATGCGGGTTTCTCCCACCGCGAGACAGGGCTCAGGCAAGCAGCAGCAGCCCGCAGAACATTTCTCAGCGAATGCTGTGCTTTCGCAGAGGCTTTGGCTTGGAGCGAACAGCACTTCGCTGCTGCTTCCTCAGCAAGGCTTCAGTCGCGTCAGGGAAGAAGAGTTTTGGGAGATCTGGTGCCTCTTGGGCCATGCTTTCCCTGGCTCATTGTTCGCGTCCTGGGTTCACCCTGCCAGACGGAACTAAGCAGACACAGCCACAACCCTACAGTAGCATGCGTAGCCTAGGAGGTACTCTATGCAATCTGCCATCTCCCAGTGTAGGCTTCGCTTGGCCTTTTACTCTGGCACTCAGGCGAACTCAAGGACTAGGCCAGTGCTTTCCCACAGGAAAGGAGAGCAGACATTATCCCTGCACACCGCCCGTATACTGAATAGGGAGCTTTGGGGGACTGTACCCACTCCTTCCCCTTAAACTCCGTGCCTCCTCCAAGCTTCCACATCCTGGAGGAAGATGGCATCTGACTCCCCGTTATTTCAGGGAGCTGTTTTCTGCGAGTTCAGGGTAGGCGCCTCGTGGGTAGAGCATGTCTGCCCCAGGGACAGGTGGCAAAGGAGCTGCTGTCTCCTTGGCCCTTAGGCTCAGGACAGGCATGCTTTCTACCCAGACTCCTTCCTAAGAGTGGAGCACGCGCCCTGCCCCCTACTCATCCCCTCCTGACTCCTCAGCAGACAGGCTTCCGTCTCTCTGCACAGGGAGCAGGTGACACTTGTATTGCCTCCGGCCGCTGTGCCTGCCAGGGCCGGCTCTCCTGCTTCGCAACCGTTTCAAGACCAGAAGGCCAACGGCTCCGGCTCTTCTCCCTGGGCAGCGTGCTGCCCCTTCCACAGATGCTCCTGGGGAGCCTAGTGAAAGACGTGTCCCTTTCCTTAAGGCTCTTTCCACAGGCGCAGCCGCGCATCTCTCTCAGGCAGAGGGGATGCCCAGGCAAAGAGGATTTTGCTCCATGCAGGTTTAATACACCGTGCTGTGGAGACCAACTCAGGCCAAAGGAGCATCCCTCAGACTGGACTCTGATTTCCCAAAGAATGCTGTGCTTTCCCAGAGGGGATGCCGGACAAAGAGGCTTTCGCTCTATGCGGGTTTTTACCATTCTGCTATGAATACTAGGCTAAGGCAAGCAGCAACAGCAGCCCACAGAACCGACTCTGATTTCCCAGCGACTGCTATGCTTTCGCAGAGGTTTTCAGCTTGGCATGAACCGCACTTCACTGCTGCTTCCTCAGCAAGAATTTAGGTTTTCGCTCTGTCGCGGCAGGGAAGAAGAGCCGCGGGAGAGCTGGTGGCTCTTGGAACTTGCTTTACCGGGCTCAAGTTCAAGCCCGGGGTTCACCTTGCTAAGCCAAACTAAGCAGACACAGTCACAACCCTGCAGCTGCGTACGTGTCCTAGCATGGCACTCTATGCCTATTACCATCTCCTGGGGTAGGTAAGGCTTTGCCTTTTGTCCGGTGCTCAGGCAGACTCGAGATCTAGGCCAGTCCTTAGGCACAGGGGAGAGGAGGCGTCAGGATCACTGCACACGACCCGTGCACTGGGATGGGGAACTGTGGGGGACTGTCTCCACTCCTTCCCTGGCACACTACCTGCCACCCAATTCCCACCAGATCTTGGTGGAAGACGGCATCTGACTGAACATTTCTCCATGGGGCTGTTTTTCTGCGAGTTCCGGGAATGGCACCTGGTGGCAAGCCCAAGTCTGCCCTTGGGACAGGTGGCCAAGGAGATCCTGTCCCCTTGGGACCAGAGGCACAGGACAGGCGTGCCTTCTCACCAGATTCCTGCCTTAGTGTGGAGCACGGGACCCTGCCCTAGTCATCCCCTCATGTCTCCTTAGCAGCCCGGCTTCCATCTCTCGGCACAGGGAGCGGGGGACACTTGTCTTGCCAGCGGCCTGCTGTTCGTGCCACGGCAGGCTATCCTGCGTCCCGAGTGTTTCCCGACCCCAAGGCCAACGGCTCCTTCTCTTCTCCGGGGGCGGCGTGTGCTGCGCCTTCCCCACACTTGATTCCTTCTCAGGCAGAGGGGATGCTAGGGCAAAAGGGTATTTTGCTCCATGCGGGTATTTTCCACCGACCTGCAGAGACTAGGCCAGGCAAGCAGCAGCAGCATCCCCAAAACCAACTCTGATTTCCCAAGGAACGCTGTGCTTTCCCAGGGAAGGTGGCCAGGCAAAGAGGCTTTCGCTGTATGCGGGTTTCTCCCACCGCGAGACAGGGCTCAGGCAAGCAGCAGCCCGCAGAACATTTCTCAGCGAATGCTGTGCTTTCGCAGAGGCTTTGGCTTGGAGCGAACAGCACTTCGCTGCTGCTTCCTCAGCAAGGCTTCAGTCGCGTCAGGGAAGAAGAGCTTTGGGAGAGCTGCTGCCTCTTAGGCCATGCTTTCCCTGGCTCATTGTTCGCGTCCTAGGTTCACCCTGCCAGACGGAACTAAGCAGACACAGACACAACCCTACAGTAGCATGCGTAGCCTAGGATGGCACTCTATGCACACTACCATCTCCCAGTGTAGGCATCGCTTAGCCTTTAACTCTGGCACTCAGGCGAACTCGCGGACTAGGCCAGTGCTTTCCCACAGGAAAGGAGAGCAGACATTATCCCTGCCTGCACACCGCCCGTATACTGAATAGGGAGCTTTGGGGGACTGTACCCACTCCTTCCCCTTAAAACCCCGTGCCTCCTCCAAGCTTCCACATCCTGGAGGAAGACGGCATCTGACTCCCCGTTATTTCAGGGAGCTGTTTCTGCGAGTTCAGGGTAGGCGCCTCGTGGCTAGAGCATGTGTGCCCCAGGGACAGGTGGCCAAGGAGCTGCTGTCTCCTTGGCCCTTAGGCTCAGGACAGGCATGCTTTCTACCCAGACTCCTTCCTAAGAGTGGAGCACGCGCCCTGCCCTACTCATCCCCTCCTGTCTCCTTAGCAGCCAGGCTTCCGTCTCTCTGCAAAGGGAGCGGGTGACACTTGTATTCCCAACGGCCACTGTGCCTGCCAGGGCCGGCTCCCCTGCTTCGCATCCGTTTCCAGACCAGAAGGCCAACGGCTCCTGCACTTCTCCCTGGGAAGCGTGCTGCACCTTCCACAGACATGCTCCTGGGGAGCACAGTGAAAGACGTGACCCTTTCCTTAAGGCTCTTTGCACAGATGCAAGCGCTCTTCTCTCTCAGGCAGAGGGGTGCTAGGGCAAAGAGGATTTCGCTCCATGCGGGTATCTTCCACTATGCTGCAGAGACTAGCTCAGGCATTCAGCTGCAGCATCACACACATCCGATTCTGATTTCCCAACGAATGCTGTGCCTTCCCAGAGGAGATGCCCGGGCAAAGAGGCTGTCGCTGTATGCGGGTATGTCCCACCGTGAGACTGGTCTCAGGCAAGCAGCAGAAGAGACCACAGAACCGACTCTGATTTCCCAGCGACTGCTATGCTTTCCCAGAGGTTTTCAGCTTGGCGCAAACCGCACCTCGCTGCTGCTTCCTCAGCAAGGCTTTGGTCGTTCGCTCTGTCGCGGCAGGGAAAAAAAAAAAGCCGCGGGAGAGCTGGTGCCTCTTGGGCCTTGCTTTCCCGGGCTCCAAGTTTTGCACCCGGGGTTCACCTTGCTGAGCCGATCTAAGCAGACACCGTCACAACCCTGCAGCAGGGTGCGTGGCCTAGCATGGCACTCTATGCCTATTACCATCTCCTGGGGTAGGTAAGGCTTTGCTTTTTGTTCCGGCGCTCAGGCAGACTCGGGGTCTAGGCCAGTGCCTTCACCACAGGAGAGAGGAGGCGACAGGATCCCTGTACATGGCCCGTGCACTGGGATGGGGAACTGTGGGGGACAGTCTCCACTCCATCCTCGGCACACTCCCTGCCACCCACAAGCTGCAAAATCTTGGTGGAAGACGGCATCGGACTGCCCGTTTCTCCATGGAGTTGTTTCTGCGAGTTGTGGGTATGGCACCTGGTGGCAAGCCCAAGTCTGCCCTTGGGCCACGTGGCCAAGGAGATGCTGTCCCCTTCGGACCAGAGGCACAGGACAGGCCTGCCTTCTGCCCAGACTCCTTCCTCAGAGTGGAGCACACGCCCCTGCCCTAGTCGTCCCCTCATGTCTCCTTAGCAGCCAGGCTTCCATCTCTCTGGACGGGGAGGGGGGGGGGACACTTGTCTTGCCACTGGCCTGCTGCCTGAGCCACGGCAGGCTATCCTGCTTCCCGAGCGTTTCACGACCCAAAGGCCAACGGCTCCTTCTCTTCTCTGTGGACAGCGTGCCGTGCCTTCCCCACACTTGCTTCTGGGGAGCGCGGTGACAGACGTGTGCAACCACGCTTCTCTCACAGGCAGAGGGGATGATAGGGCAAAGAGTATTTCGCTCCATGCGGTTTTCTTCCACACTGCTGCGGAGACTAGCTCAGGCAAGCAGCAGCAGCATCCCCAAACCAAACTCAGATTTCACAACGAATGCTGTGCTTTCCAAGGGCAGATGACAAGGCAAAGAGGCTTTCGCTGTATGCGGGATTCTCCCACCGCAAGACAGGGCTCAGGCAAGCAGCAGCAGCCCACAGATCATTTCTCAAGCGAATGCTGTGCTTTCGCAGAGGCTTTGGCTTGGAGCGAACAGCACTTCGCTGCTGCTTCCTCAGCAAGGCTTCAGTCGCGTCAGGGAAGAACAGCTTCGGGAGAGCTGGTGCCTCTTGGGCCATGCTTTCCCTGGCTCATTGTTCACGTCCTGGGTTCACCGTGCCAAGCGGAACTAAGCGGACACAGCCACAACCCTACAGTAGCATGCGTAGCCTAGGATGGCACTCTATGCACACTACCATCTCCCAGTGTAGGCATCGCTTGGCCTTTTACTCTGGCACTCAGGTGAACTCGCGGACTAGGCCAGTGCTTTCCCACAGGAAAGGAGAGGTGACAGGATCCCTGCACACCGCCTGTACACTGAATAGGGAGCTTTGGGGGACTGTACCCACTCCTTCCCCTTAAACCCCGTGCCTCCTCCAAGCTTCCACATCCTGGAGGAAGACGGCATCTGACTCCCCGTTATTTCAGGGAGCTGTTTCTGCGAGTTCAGGGTAGGCGCCCCGTGGCTAGAGCATGTCTGCCCCAGGGACAGATGGCCAAGGAGCTGCTGTCTCCTTGGCCCACAGACTCAGGACAGGCATGCTTTCTACCCAGACTCCTTCCTAAGAGTGGAGCTCGCGCCCTGTCATTCTCATCACTTCCTGTCGCCTTAGCAGCCAGGCTTCCGTCTCTCTGCACAGGGAGCGGGTGACACTTGTATTGCCACCGGCCGCTGTGCCTGCCAGGGCTGGCTCTCCTGCTTCTCAAACGTTTCCAGACCAGAAGGCCAACGGCTACTGCTCTTCTCCCTGGGCAGCGTGCTGCACCTTCCACAGATGCTCCTGGGGAGCCCAGTGAAAGACGTGTCCCTTTCCTTAAGGCTCTTTCCACAGGCGCAGCCGCGCTTCTCTCTCAGGCAGAGGGGATGCCCAGGCAAAGAGGATTTCGCTCCATGCGGGTTTATTACACAGTGCTGTGGAGACCAGCTCAGGCAAACAGGAGCATCCCTCAGACTGGACTCTGATTGCCCAAAGAATGCTGTGCTTTCCTAGAGGGGATGCCGGACAAAGAGGCTTTCGCTCTATGCGGTTTTTCTCCCATCCTGCTATGAATACTAGGCTAAGGCAAGCAGCAATAGCAGCCCACAGAACCGACTCTGATTTCCCAGCGACTGCTATGCTTTCGCAGAGGTTTTCAGTTTGGCATGAACCGCACTTCACTGCTGCTTCCACAGCAAGAATTTGGGTTTTCGCTCTTTCGCGGCAGGAAAGAAGAGCCGCGGGAGAGCTGGTGCCTCTTGGGACTTGCTTTCCCGGGCTCCAAGTTCACGCCCGGGGTTCACCTTGCAAAGCCGAACTAAGCAGACACAGTCACAACCCTGCAGCTGCGTGCGTGTCCTAGCATGGCACTCTATGCCTATTACCATCTCCTGGGGTAGTAAGGCTTTGCCTTTTGTCCGGTGCTCAGGCAGACTCGAGGTCTAGGCCAGTCCTTCAGCACAGGGGAGAGGAGGCGACAGGATCACTGCACACGACCCATGCACTGGGATGCGGAACAGTGGGGGACTGTCTCCACTCCTTCCCTGGCACACGCCCTGCCACCCAATTCCTTGCCACATCTTGGTGGAAGACGGCATCTGACTGCCCGTTTCTCCATGGGGCTGTTTCTGCGAGTTCCGGAAATGGCACCTGGTGGCAAGCCCAAGTCTGCCCTTGGGACAGGTGGCCAAGGAGATGCTGTCTCCTTGGGACCAGAGGCACAGGACAGGCGTGCCTTCTGACCAGACTCCTGCCTTAGTGTGGAGCACGGGACCCTGCCCTAGTCATCCCCTCATGTCTCCTTAGCAGCCAGGCTTCCATCTCTCGGCACAGGGAGCGGGGGACACTTGTCTTGCCAGCGGCCTGCTGTTCGTGCCACGGCAGGCTATCCTGCGTCCCGAGTATATCCCGACCCCAAGGCCAACGGCTCCTTCTCTTCTCCGGGGGCGGCGTGCTCCGCCTTCCCCACACTTGATTTCCTCTCAGGCAGAGGGGATGCTAGGGCAAAGGGTATTTTGCTCCATGCGGGTATCTTCCACCGACCTGCAGAGACTAGGCCAGGCAAGCAGCAGCAGCATCCCCAAACCCAACTCTGATTTCCCAAAGAAAGTTGTGCTTTCCCAGGGGAGATGCCCAGGCAAAGAGGCTTTCGCTGTATGCGGGTTTCTCCCACCGCGAGACAGGGCTCAGGCAAGCAGCAGCAGCCCGCAGAACATTTCTCAGCGAATGCTGTGCTTTCGCAGAGGCTTTGGCTTGGAGCGAACAGCACTTCGCTGCTGCTTCCTCAGCAAGGCTTCAGTCGCGTCAGGGAAGAAGAGTTTTGGGAGATCTGGTGCCTCTTGGGCCATGCTTTCCCTGGCTCATTGTTCGCGTCCTGGGTTCACCCTGCCAGACGGAACTAAGCAGACACAGCCACAACCCTACAGTAGCATGCGTAGCCTAGGAGGTACTCTATGCAATCTGCCATCTCCCAGTGTAGGCTTCGCTTGGCCTTTTACTCTGGCACTCAGGCGAACTCAAGGACTAGGCCAGTGCTTTCCCACAGGAAAGGAGAGCAGACATTATCCCTGCACACCGCCCGTATACTGAATAGGGAGCTTTGGGGGACTGTACCCACTCCTTCCCCTTAAACTCCGTGCCTCCTCCAAGCTTCCACATCCTGGAGGAAGATGGCATCTGACTCCCCGTTATTTCAGGGAGCTGTTTCTGCGAGTTCAGGGTAGGCGCCTCGTGGGTAGAGCATGTCTGCCCCAGGGACAGGTGGCAAAGGAGCTGCTGTCTCCTTGGCCCTTAGGCTCAGGACAGGCATGCTTTCTACCCAGACTCCTTCCTAAGAGTGGAGCACGCGCCCTGCCCTACTCATCCCCTCCTGACTCCTCAGCAGACAGGCTTCCGTCTCTCTGCACAGGGAGCAGGTGACACTTGTATTGCCTCCGGCCGCTGTGCCTGCCAGGGCCGGCTCTCCTGCTTCGCAACCGTTTCAAGACCAGAAGGCCAACGGCTCCGGCTCTTCTCCCTGGGCAGCGTGCTGCCCCTTCCACAGATGCTCCTGGGGAGCCTAGTGAAAGACGTGTCCCTTTCCTTAAGGCTCTTTCCACAGGCGCAGCCGCGCATCTCTCTCAGGCAGAGGGGATGCCCAGGCAAAGAGGATTTTGCTCCATGCAGGTTTAATACACCGTGCTGTGGAGACCAACTCAGGCCAAAGGAGCATCCCTCAGACTGGACTCTGATTTCCCAAAGAATGCTGTGCTTTCCCAGAGGGGATGCCGGACAAAGAGGCTTTCGCTCTATGCGGGTTTTTACCATTCTGCTATGAATACTAGGCTAAGGCAAGCAGCAACAGCAGCCCACAGAACCGACTCTGATTTCCCAGCGACTGCTATGCTTTCGCAGAGGTTTTCAGCTTGGCATGAACCGCACTTCACTGCTGCTTCCTCAGCAAGAATTTAGGTTTTCGCTCTGTCGCGGCAGGGAAGAAGAGCCGCGGGAGAGCTGGTGGCTCTTGGAACTTGCTTTACCGGGCTCAAGTTCAAGCCCGGGGTTCACCTTGCTAAGCCAAACTAAGCAGACACAGTCACAACCCTGCAGCTGCGTACGTGTCCTAGCATGGCACTCTATGCCTATTACCATCTCCTGGGGTAGGTAAGGCTTTGCCTTTTGTCCGGTGCTCAGGCAGACTCGAGATCTAGGCCAGTCCTTAGGCACAGGGGAGAGGAGGCGTCAGGATCACTGCACACGACCCGTGCACTGGGATGGGGAACTGTGGGGGACTGTCTCCACTCCTTCCCTGGCACACTACCTGCCACCCAATTCCCACCAGATCTTGGTGGAAGACGGCATCTGACTGAACATTTCTCCATGGGGCTGTTTCTGCGAGTTCCGGGAATGGCACCTGGTGGCAAGCCCAAGTCTGCCCTTGGGACAGGTGGCCAAGGAGATCCTGTCCCCTTGGGACCAGAGGCACAGGACAGGCGTGCCTTCTCACCAGATTCCTGCCTTAGTGTGGAGCACGGGAACCTGCCCTAGTCATCCCCTCATGTCTCCTTAGCAGCCCGGCTTCCATCTCTCGGCACAGGGAGCGGGGGACACTTGTCTTGCCAGCGGCCTGCTGTTCGTGCCACGGCAGGCTATCCTGCGTCCCGAGTGTTTCCCGACCCCAAGGCCAACGGCTCCTTCTCTTCTCCGGGGGCGGCGTGCTGCGCCTTCCCCACACTTGATTCCTTCTCAGGCAGAGGGGATGCTAGGGCAAAGGGTATTTTGCTCCATGCGGGTATTTTCCACCGACCTGCAGAGACTAGGCCAGCAAGCAGCAGCAGCAGCATCCCCAAAACCAACTCTGATTTCCCAAGGAACGCTGTGCTTTCCCAGGGAAGGTGGCCAGGCAAAGAGGCTTTCGCTGTATGCGGGTTTCTCCCACCGCGAGACAGGGCTCAGGCAAGCAGCAGCCCGCAGAACATTTCTCAGCGAATGCTGTGCTTTCGCAGAGGCTTTGGCTTGGAGCGAACAGCACTTCGCTGCTGCTTCCTCAGCAAGGCTTCAGTCGCGTCAGGGAAGAAGAGCTTTGGGAGAGCTGCTGCCTCTTAGGCCATGCTTTCCCTGGCTCATTGTTCGCGTCCTAGGTTCACCCTGCCAGACGGAACTAAGCAGACACAGACACAACCCTACAGTAGCATGCGTAGCCTAGGATGGCACTCTATGCACACTACCATCTCCCAGTGTAGGCATCGCTTAGCCTTTAACTCTGGCACTCAGGCGAACTCGCGGACTAGGCCAGTGCTTTCCCACAGGAAAGGAGAGCAGACATTATCCCTGCACACCGCCCGTATACTGAATAGGGAGCTTTGGGGGACTGTACCCACTCCTTCCCCTTAAACCCCGTGCCTCCTCCAAGCTTCCACATCCTGGAGGAAGACGGCATCTGACTCCCCGTTATTTCAGGGAGCTGTTTCTGCGAGTTCAGGGTAGGCGCCTCGTGGCTAGAGCATGTGTGCCCCAGGGACAGGTGGCCAAGGAGCTGCTGTCTCCTTGGCCCTTAGGCTCAGGACAGGCATGCTTTCTACCCAGACTCCTTCCTAAGAGTGGAGCACGCGCCCTGCCCTACTCATCCCCTCCTGTCTCCTTAGCAGCCAGGCTTCCGTCTCTCTGCAAAGGGAGCGGGTGACACTTGTATTCCCAACGGCCACTGTGCCTGCCAGGGCCGGCTCCCCTGCTTCGCATCCGTTTCCAGACCAGAAGGCCAACGGCTCCTGCACTTCTCCCTGGGAAGCGTGCTGCACCTTCCACAGACATGCTCCTGGGGAGCACAGTGAAAGACGTGACCCTTTCCTTAAGGCTCTTTGCACAGATGCAAGCGCTCTTCTCTCTCAGGCAGAGGGGTGCTAGGGCAAAGAGGATTTCGCTCCATGCGGGTATCTTCCACTATGCTGCAGAGACTAGCTCAGGCATTCAGCTGCAGCATCACACACATCCGATTCTGATTTCCCAACGAATGCTGTGCCTTCCCAGAGGAGATGCCCGGGCAAAGAGGCTGTCGCTGTATGCGGGTATGTCCCACCGTGAGACTGGTCTCAGGCAAGCAGCAGAAGAGACCACAGAACCGACTCTGATTTCCCAGCGACTGCTATGCTTTCCCAGAGGTTTTCAGCTTGGCGCAAACCGCACCTCGCTGCTGCTTCCTCAGCAAGGCTTTGGTCGTTCGCTCTGTCGCGGCAGGGAAAAAAAGCCGCGGGAGAGCTGGTGCCTCTTGGGCCTTGCTTTCCCGGGCTCCAAGTTTGCACCCGGGGTTCACCTTGCTGAGCCGATCTAAGCAGACACCGTCACAACCCTGCAGCAGGGTGCGTGGCCTAGCATGGCACTCTATGCCTATTACCATCTCCTGGGGTAGGTAAGGCTTTGCTTTTTGTTCCGGCGCTCAGGCAGACTCGGGGTCTAGGCCAGTGCCTTCACCACAGGAGAGAGGAGGCGCGACAGGATCCCTGTACATGGCCCGTGCACTGGGATGGGGAACTGTGGGGGACAGTCTCCACTCCATCCTCGGCACACTCCCTGCCACCCACAAGCTGCAAAATCTTGGTGGAAGACGGCATCGGACTGCCCGTTTCTCCATGGAGTTTGTTTTTCTGCGAGTTGTGGGTATGGCACCTGGTGGCAAGCCCAAGTCTGCCCTTGGGCCACGTGGCCAAGGAGATGCTGTCCCCTTCGGACCAGAGGCACAGGACAGGCCTGCCTTCTGCCCAGACTCCTTCCTCAGAGTGGGCACACACGCCCCTGCCCTAGTCGTCCCCTCATGTCTCCTTAGCAGCCAGGCTTCCATCTCTCTGGACGGGGAGCGGGGGACACTTGTCTTGCCACTGGCCTGCTGCCTGAGCCACGGCAGGCTATCCTGCTTCCCGAGCGTTTCACGACCCAAAGGCCAACGGCTCCTTCTCTTCTCTGTGGACAGCGTGCCGTGCCTTCCCCACACTTGCTTCTGGGGAGCGCGGTGACAGACGTGTGCAACCACGCTTCTCTCACAGGCAGAGGGGATGATAGGGCAAAGAGTATTTCGCTCCATGCGGTTTTCTTCCACACTGCTGCGGAGACTAGCTCAGGCAAGCAGCAGCAGCAGCATCCCCAAACCAAACTCAGATTTCACAACGAATGCTGTGCTTTCCAAGGGCAGATGACAAGGCAAAGAGGCTTTCGCTGTATGCGGGATTCTCCCACCGCAAGACAGGGCTCAGGCAAGCAGCAGCAGCCCACAGATCATTTCTCAGCGAATGCTGTGCTTTCGCAGAGGCTTTGGCTTGGAGCGAACAGCACTTCGCTGCTGCTTCCTCAGCAAGGCTTCAGTCGCGTCAGGGAAGAACAGCTTCGGGAGAGCTGGTGCCTCTTGGGCCATGCTTTCCCTGGCTCATTGTTCACGTCCTGGGTTCACCGTGCCAAGCGGAACTAAGCGGACACAGCCACAACCCTACAGTAGCATGCGTAGCCTAGGATGGCACTCTATGCACACTACCATCTCCCAGTGTAGGCATCGCTTGGCCTTTTACTCTGGCACTCAGGTGAACTCGCGGACTAGGCCAGTGCTTTCCCACAGGAAAGGAGAGGTGACAGGATCCCTGCACACCGCCTGTACACTGAATAGGGAGCTTTGGGGGACTGTACCCACTCCTTCCCCTTAAACCCCGTGCCTCCTCCAAGCTTCCACATCCTGGAGGAAGACGGCATCTGACTCCCCGTTATTTCAGGGAGCTGTTTCTGCGAGTTCAGGGTAGGCGCCCCGTGGCTAGAGCATGTCTGCCCCAGGGACAGATGGCCAAGGAGCTGCTGTCTCCTTGGCCCACAGACTCAGGACAGGCATGCTTTCTACCCAGACTCCTTCCTAAGAGTGGAGCTCGCGCCCTGTCATTCTCATCACTTCCTGTCGCCTTAGCAGCCAGGCTTCCGTCTCTCTGCACAGGGAGCGGGTGACACTTGTATTGCCACCGGCCGCTGTGCCTGCCAGGGCTGGCTCTCCTGCTTCTCAAACGTTTCCAGACCAGAAGGCCAACGGCTACTGCTCTTCTCCCTGGGCAGCGTGCTGCACCTTCCACAGATGCTCCTGGGGAGCCCAGTGAAAGACGTGTCCCTTTCCTTAAGGCTCTTTCCACAGGCGCAGCCGCGCTTCTCTCTCAGGCAGAGGGGATGCCCAGGCAAAGAGGATTTCGCTCCATGCGGGTTTATTACACAGTGCTGTGGAGACCAGCTCAGGCAAACAGGAGCATCCCTCAGACTGGACTCTGATTGCCCAAAGAATGCTGTGCTTTCCTAGAGGGGATGCCGGACAAAGAGGCTTTCGCTCTATGCGGGTTTCTCCCATCCTGCTATGAATACTAGGCTAAGGCAAGCAGCAATAGCAGCCCACAGAACCGACTCTGATTTCCCAGCGACTGCTATGCTTTCGCAGAGGTTTTCAGTTTGGCATGAACCGCACTTCACTGCTGCTTCCACAGCAAGAATTTGGGTTTTCGCTCTTTCGCGGCAGGAAAGAAGAGCCGCGGGAGAGCTGGTGCCTCTTGGGACTTGCTTTCCCGGGCTCCAAGTTCACGCCCGGGGTTCACCTTGCAAAGCCGAACTAAGCAGACACAGTCACAACCCTGCAGCTGCGTGCGTGTCCTAGCATGGCACTCTATGCCTATTACCATCTCCTGGGGTAGTAAGGCTTTGCCTTTTGTCCGGTGCTCAGGCAGACTCGAGGTCTAGGCCAGTCCTTCAGCACAGGGGAGAGGAGGCGACAGGATCACTGCACACGACCCATGCACTGGGATGCGGAACAGTGGGGGACTGTCTCCACTCCTTCCCTGGCACACGCCCTGCCACCCAATTCCTTGCCACATCTTGGTGGAAGACGGCATCTGACTGCCCGTTTCTCCATGGGGCTGTTTCTGCGAGTTCCGGAAATGGCACCTGGTGGCAAGCCCAAGTCTGCCCTTGGGACAGGTGGCCAAGGAGATGCTGTCTCCTTGGGACCAGAGGCACAGGACAGGCGTGCCTTCTGACCAGACTCCTGCCTTAGTGTGGAGCACGGGACCCTGCCCTAGTCATCCCCTCATGTCTCCTTAGCAGCCAGGCTTCCATCTCTCGGCACAGGGAGCGGGGGACACTTGTCTTGCCAGCGGCCTGCTGTTCGTGCCACGGCAGGCTATCCTGCGTCCCGAGTATATCCCGACCCCAAGGCCAACGGCTCCTTCTCTTCTCCGGGGGCGGCGTGCTCCGCCTTCCCCACACTTGATTTCCTCTCAGGCAGAGGGGATGCTAGGGCAAAGGGTATTTTGCTCCATGCGGGTATCTTCCACCGACCTGCAGAGACTAGGCCAGGCAAGCAGCAGCAGCAGCATCCCCAAACCCAACTCTGATTTCCCAAAGAAAGTTGTGCTTTCCCAGGGGAGATGCCCAGGCAAAGAGGCTTTCGCTGTATGCGGGTTTCTCCCACCGCGAGACAGGGCTCAGGCAAGCAGCAGCAGCCCGCAGAACATTTCTCAGCGAATGCTGTGCTTTCGCAGAGGCTTTGGCTTGGAGCGAACAGCACTTCGCTGCTGCTTCCTCAGCAAGGCTTCAGTCGCGTCAGGGAAGAAGAGTTTTGGGAGATCTGGTGCCTCTTGGGCCATGCTTTCCCTGGCTCATTGTTCGCGTCCTGGGTTCACCCTGCCAGACGGAACTAAGCAGACACAGCCACAACCCTACAGTAGCATGCGTAGCCTAGGAGGTACTCTATGCAATCTGCCATCTCCCAGTGTAGGCTTCGCTTGGCCTTTTACTCTGGCACTCAGGCGAACTCAAGGACTAGGCCAGTGCTTTCCCACAGGAAAGGAGAGCAGACATTATCCCTGCACACCGCCCGTATACTGAATAGGGAGCTTTGGGGGACTGTACCCACTCCTTCCCCTTAAACTCCGTACCTCCTCCAAGCTTCCACATCCTGGAGGAAGATGGCATCTGAACTCCCCGTTATTTCAGGGAGCTGTTTCTGCGAGTTCAGGGTAGGCGCCTCGTGGGTAGAGCATGTCTGCCCCAGGGACAGGTGGCAAAGGAGCTGCTGTCTCCTTGGCCCTTAGGCTCAGGACAGGCATGCTTTCTACCCAGACTCCTTCCTAAGAGTGGAGCGCACGCGCCCTGCCCTACTCATCCCCTCCTGACTCCTCAGCAGACAGGCTTCCGTCTCTCTGCACAGGGAGCAGGTGACACTTGTATTGCCTCCGGCCGCTGTGCCTGCCAGGGCCGGCTCTCCTGCTTCGCAACCGTTTCAAGACCAGAAGGCCAACGGCTCCGGCTCTTCTCCCTGGGCAGCGTGCTGCCCCTTCCACAGATGCTCCTGGGGAGCCTAGTGAAAGACGTGTCCCTTTCCTTAAGGCTCTTTCCACAGGCGCAGCCGCGCATCTCTCTCAGGCAGAGGGGATGCCCAGGCAAAGAGGATTTTGCTCCATGCAGGTTTAATACACCGTGCCGTGCTGTGGAGACCAACTCAGGCCAAAGGAGCATCCCTCAGACTGGACTCTGATTTCCCAAAGAATGCTGTGCTTTCCCAGAGGGGATGCCGGACAAAGAGGCTTTCGCTCTATGCGGGTTTTTACCATTCTGCTATGAATACTAGGCTAAGGCAAGCAGCAACAGCAGCCCCCACAGAACCGACTCTGATTTCCCAGCGACTGCTATGCTTTCGCAGAGGTTTTCAGCTTGGCATGAACCGCACTTCACTGCTGCTTCCTCAGCAAGAATTTAGGTTTTCGCTCTGTCGCGGCAGGGAAGAAGAGCCGCGGGAGAGCTGGTGGCTCTTGGAACTTGCTTTACCGGGCTCAAGTTCAAGCCCGGGGTTCACCTTGCTAAGCCAAACTAAGCAGACACAGTCACAACCCTGCAGCTGCGTACGTGTCCTAGCATGGCACTCTATGCCTATTACCATCTCCTGGGGTAGGTAAGGCTTTGCCTTTTGTCCGGTGCTCAGGCAGACTCGAGATCTAGGCCAGTCCTTAGGCACAGGGGAGAGGAGGCGTCAGGATCACTGCACACGACCCGTGCACTGGGATGGGGAACTGTGGGGGACTGTCTCCACTCCTTCCCTGGCACACTACCTGCCACCCAATTCCCACCAGATCTTGGTGGAAGACGGCATCTGACTGAACATTTCTCCATGGGGGCTGTTTCTGCGAGTTCCGGGAATGGCACCTGGTGGCAAGCCCAAGTCTGCCCTTGGGACAGGTGGCCAAGGAGATCCTGTCCCCTTGGGACCAGAGGCACAGGACAGGCGTGCCTTCTCACCAGATTCCTGCCTTAGTGTGGAGCACGGGAACCTGCCCTAGTCATCCCCTCATGTCTCCTTAGCAGCCCGGCTTCCATCTCTCGGCACAGGGAGCGGGGGACACTTGTCTTGCCAGCGGCCTGCTGTTCGTGCCACGGCAGGCTATCCTGCGTCCCGAGTGTTTCCCGACCCCAAGGCCAACGGCTCCTTCTCTTCTCCGGGGGCGGCGTGCTGCGCCTTCCCCACACTTGATTCCTTCTCAGGCAGAGGGGATGCTAGGGCAAAGGGTATTTTGCTCCATGCGGGTATTTTCCACCGACCTGCAGAGACTAGGCCAGGCAGCAGCAGCAGCAGCATCCCCAAAACCAACTCTGATTTCCCAAGGAACGCTGTGCTTTCCCAGGGAAGGTGGCCAGGCAAAGAGGCTTTCGCTGTATGCGGGTTTCTCTCCACCGCGAGACAGGGCTCAGGCAAGCAGCAGCCCGCAGAACATTTCTCAGCGAATGCTGTGCTTTCGCAGAGGCTTTGGCTTGGAGCGAACAGCACTTCGCTGCTGCTTCCTCAGCAAGGCTTCAGTCGCGTCAGGGAAGAAGAGCTTTGGGAGAGCTGCTGCCTCTTAGGCCATGCTTTCCCTGGCTCATTGTTCGCGTCCTAGGTTCACCCTGCCAGACGGAACTAAGCAGACACAGACACAACCCTACAGTAGCATGCGCGTAGCCTAGGATGGCACTCTATGCACACTACCATCTCCCAGTGTAGGCATCGCTTAGCCTTTAACTCTGGCACTCAGGCGAACTCGCGGACTAGGCCAGTGCTTTCCCACAGGAAAGGAGAGCAGACATTATCCCTGCACACCGCCCGTATACTGAATAGGGAGCTTTGGGGGACTGTACCCACTCCTTCCCCTTAAACCCCGTGCCTCCTCCAAGCTTCCACATCCTGGAGGAAGACGGCATCTGACTCCCCGTTATTTCAGGGAGCTGTTTCTGCGAGTTCAGGGTAGGCGCCTCGTGGCTAGAGCATGTGTGCCCCAGGGACAGGTGGCCAAGGAGCTGCTGTCTCCTTGGCCCTTAGGCTCAGGACAGGCATGCTTTCTACCCAGACTCCTTCCTAAGAGTGGAGCACGCGCCCTGCCCTACTCATCCCCTCCTGTCTCCTTAGCAGCCAGGCTTCCGTCTCTCTGCAAAGGGAGCGGGTGACACTTGTATCCCCCCCAACGGCCACTGTGCCTGCCAGGGCCGGCTCCCCTGCTTCGCATCCGTTTCCAGACCAGAAGGCCAACGGCTCCTGCACTTCTCCCTGGGAAGCGTGCTGCACCTTCCACAGACATGCTCCTGGGGAGCACAGTGAAAGACGTGACCCTTTCCTTAAGGCTCTTTGCACAGATGCAAGCGCTCTTCTCTCTCAGGCAGAGGGGTGCTAGGGCAAAGAGGATTTCGCTCCATGCGGGTATCTTCCACTATGCTGCAGAGACTAGCTCAGGCATTCAGCTGCAGCATCACACACATCCGATTCTGATTTCCCAACGAATGCTGTGCCTTCCCAGAGGAGATGCCCGGGCAAAGAGGCTGTCGCTGTATGCGGGTATGTCCCACCGTGAGACTGGTCTCAGGCAAGCAGCAGAAGAGACCACAGAACCGACTCTGATTTCCCAGCGACTGCTATGCTTTCCCAGAGGTTTTCAGCTTGGCGCAAACCGCACCTCGCTGCTGCTTCTTCCTCAGCAAGGCTTTGGTCGTTCGCTCTGTCGCGGCAGGGGCAAAAAAAAAAGCCGCGGGAGAGCTGGTGCCTCTTGGGCCTTGCTTTCCCGGGCTCCAAGTTTGCACCCGGGGTTCACCTTGCTGAGCCGATCTAAGCAGACACCGTCACAACCCTGCAGCAGGGTGCGTGGCCTAGCATGGCACTCTATGCCTATTACCATCTCCTGGGGTAGGTAAGGCTTTGCTTTTTGTTCCGGCGCTCAGGCAGACTCGGGGTCTAGGCCAGTGCCTTCACCACAGGAGAGAGGAGGCGACAGGATCCCTGTACATGGCCCGTGCACTGGGATGGGGAACTGTGGGGGACAGTCTCCACTCCATCCTCGGCACACTCCCTGCCACCCACAAGCTGCAAAATCTTGGTGGAAGACGGCATCGGACTGCCCGTTTCTCCATGGAGTTGTTTCTGCGAGTTGTGGGTATGGCACCTGGTGGCAAGCCCAAGTCTGCCCTTGGGCCACGTGGCCAAGGAGATGCTGTCCCCTTCGGACCAGAGGCACAGGACAGGCCTGCCTTCTGCCCAGACTCCTTCCTCAGAGTGGAGCACACGCCCCTGCCCTAGTCGTCCCCTCATGTCTCCTTAGCAGCCAGGCTTCCATCTCTCTGGACGGGGAGCGGGGGACACTTGTCTTGCCACTGGCCTGCTGCCTGAGCCACGGCAGGCTATCCTGCTTCCCGAGCGTTTCACGACCCAAAGGCCAACGGCTCCTTCTCTTCTCTGTGGACAGCGTGCCGTGCCTTCCCCACACTTGCTTCTGGGGAGCGCGGTGACAGACGTGTGCAACCACGCTTCTCTCACAGGCAGAGGGGATGATAGGGCAAAGAGTATTTCGCTCCATGCGGTTTTCTTCCACACTGCTGCGGAGACTAGCTCTCAGGCAAGCAGCAGCAGCATCCCCAAACCAAACTCAGATTTCACAACGAATGCTGTGCTTTCCAAGGGCAGATGACAAGGCAAAGAGGCTTTCGCTGTATGCGGGATTCTCCCACCGCAAGACAGGGCTCAGGCAAGCAGCAGCAGCCCACAGATCATTTCTCAGCGAATGCTGTGCTTTCGCAGAGGCTTTGGCTTGGAGCGAACAGCACTTCGCTGCTGCTTCCTCAGCAAGGCTTCAGTCGCGTCAGGGAAGAACAGCTTCGGGAGAGCTGGTGCCTCTTGGGCCATGCTTTCCCTGGCTCATTGTTCACGTCCTGGGTTCACCGTGCCAAGCGGAACTAAGCGGACACAGCCACAACCCTACAGTAGCATGCGTAGCCTAGGATGGCACTCTATGCACACTACCATCTCCCAGTGTAGGCATCGCTTGGCCTTTTACTCTGGCACTCAGGTGAACTCGCGGACTAGGCCAGTGCTTTCCCACAGGAAAGGAGAGGTGACAGGATCCCTGCACACCGCCTGTACACTGAATAGGGAGCTTTGGGGGACTGTACCCACTCCTTCCCCTTAAACCCCGTGCCTCCTCCTCCAAGCTTCCACATCCTGGAGGAAGACGGCATCTGACTCCCCGTTATTTCAGGGAGCTGTTTCTGCGAGTTCAGGGTAGGCGCCCCGTGGCTAGAGCATGTCTGCCCGGGCAAAGAGGGACAGATGGCCAGGGACAGATGGCCAAGGAGCTGCTGTCTCCTTGGCCCACACAGACTCAGGACAGGCATGCTTTCTACCCAGACTCCTTCCTAAGAGTGGAGCTCGCGCCCTGTCATTCTCATCACTTCCTGTCGCCTTAGCAGCCAGGCTTCCGTCTCTCTGCACAGGGAGCGGGTGACACTTGTATTGCCACCGGCCGCTGTGCCTGCCAGGGCTGGCTCTCCTGCTTCTCAAACGTTTCCAGACCAGAAGGCCAACGGCTACTGCTCTTCTCCCTGGGCAGCGTGCTGCACCTTCCACAGATGCTCCTGGGGAGCCCAGTGAAAGACGTGTCCCTTTCCTTAAGGCTCTTTCCACAGGCGCAGCCGCGCTTCTCTCTCAGGCAGAGGGGATTGCCCAGGCAAAGAGGATTTCGCTCCATGCGGGTTTATTACACAGTGCTGTGGAGACCAGCTCAGGCAAACAGGAGCATCCCTCAGACTGGACTCTGATTGCCCAAAGAATGCTGTGCTTTCCTAGAGGGGATGCCGGACAAAGAGGCTTTCGCTCTATGCGGGTTTCTCCCATCCTGCTATGAATACTAGGCTAAGGCAAGCAGCAATAGCAGCCCACAGAACCGACTCTGATTTCCCAGCGACTGCTATGCTTTCGCAGAGGTTTTCAGTTTGGCATGAACCGCACTTCACTGCTGCTTCCACAGCAAGAATTTGGGTTTTCGCTCTTTCGCGGCAGGAAAGAAGAGCCGCGGGGAGAGCTGGTGCCTCTTGGGACTTGCTTTCCCGGGCTCCAAGTTCACGCCCGGGGTTCACCTTGCAAAGCCGAACTAAGCAGACACAGTCACAACCCTGCAGCTGCGTGCGTGTCCTAGCATGGCACTCTATGCCTATTACCATCTCCTGGGGTAGTAAGGCTTTGCCTTTTGTCCGGTGCTCAGGCAGACTCGAGGTCTAGGCCAGTCCTTCAGCACAGGGGAGAGGAGGCGACAGGATCACTGCACACGACCCATGCACTGGGATGCGGAACAGTGGGGGACTGTCTCCACTCCTTCCCTGGCACACGCCCTGCCACCCAATTCCTTGCCACATCTTGGTGGAAGACGGCATCTGACTGCCCGTTTCTCCATGGGGCTGTTTCTGCGAGTTCCGGAAATGGCACCTGGTGGCAAGCCCAAGTCTGCCCTTGGGACAGGTGGCCAAGGAGATGCTGTCTCCTTGGGACCAGAGGCACAGGACAGGCGTGCCTTCTGACCAGACTCCTGCCTTAGTGTGGAGCACGGGACCCTGCCCTAGTCATCCCCTCATGTCTCCTTAGCAGCCAGGCTTCCATCTCTCGGCACAGGGAGCGGGGGACACTTGTCTTGCCAGCGGCCTGCTGTTCGTGCCACGGCAGGCTATCCTGCGTCCCGAGTATATCCCGACCCCAAGGCCAACGGCTCCTTCTCTTCTCCGGGGGGGCGGCGTGCTCCGCCTTCCCCACACTTGATTTCCTCTCAGGCAGAGGGGATGCTAGGGCAAAGGGTATTTTGCTCCATGCGGGTATCTTCCACCGACCTGCAGAGACTAGGCCAGGCAAGCAGCAGCAGCATCCCCAAACCCAACTCTGATTTCCCAAAGAAAGTTGTGCTTTCCCAGGGGAGATGCCCAGGCAAAGAGGCTTTCGCTGTATGCGGGGTTTCTCCCACCGCGAGACAGGGCTCAGGCAAGCAGCAGCAGCAGCCCGCAGAACATTTCTCAGCGAATGCTGTGCTTTCGCAGAGGCTTTGGCTTGGAGCGAACAGCACTTCGCTGCTGCTTCCTCAGCAAGGCTTCAGTCGCGTCAGGGAAGAAGAGTTTTGGGAGATCTGGTGCCTCTTGGGCCATGCTTTCCCTGGCTCATTGTTCGCGTCCTGGGTTCACCCCTGCCAGACGGAACTAAGCAGACACAGCCACAACCCTACAGTAGCATGCGTAGCCTAGGAGGTACTCTATGCAATCTGCCATCTCCCAGTGTAGGCTTCGCTTGGCCTTTTACTCTGGCACTCAGGCGAACTCAAGGACTAGGCCAGTGCTTTCCCACAGGAAAGGAGAGCAGACATTATCCCTGCACACCGCCCGTATACTGAATAGGGAGCTTTGGGGGACTGTACCCACTCCTTCCCCTTAAACTCCGTACCTCCTCCAAGCTTCCACATCCTGGAGGAAGATGGCATCTGACTCCCCGTTATTTCAGGGGGAGCTGTTTCTGCGAGTTCAGGGTAGGCGCCTCGTGGGTAGAGCATGTCTGCCCCAGGGACAGGTGGCAAAGGAGCTGCTGTCTCCTTGGCCCTTAGGCTCAGGACAGGCATGCTTTCTACCCAGACTCCTTCCTAAGAGTGGAGCACGCGCCCTGCCCTACTCATCCCCTCCTGACTCCTCAGCAGACAGGCTTCCGTCTCTCTGCACAGGGAGCAGGTGACACTTGTATTGCCTCCGGCCGCTGTGCCTGCCAGGGCCGGCTCTCCTGCTTCGCAAACCGTTTCCAGACCAGAAGGCCAACGGCTCCGGCTCTTCTCCCTGGGCAGCGTGCTGCCCCTTCCACAGATGCTCCTGGGGAGCCTAGTGAAAGACGTGTCCCTTTCCTTAAGGCTCTTTCCACAGGCGCAGCCGCGCATCTCTCTCAGGCAGAGGGGATGCCCAGGCAAAGAGGATTTTGCTCCATGCAGGTTTAATACACCGTGCTGTGGAGACCAACTCAGGCCAAAGGAGCATCCCTCAGACTGGACTCTGATTTCCCAAAGAATGCTGTGCTTTCCCAGAGGGGATGCCGGACAAAGAGGCTTTCGCTCTATGCGGGTTTTTACCATTCTGCTATGAATACTAGGCTAAGGCAAGCAGCAACAGCAGCCCACAGAACCGACTCTGATTTCCCAGCGACTGCTATGCTTTCGCAGAGGTTTTCAGCTTGGCATGAACCGCACTTCACTGCTGCTTCCTCAGCAAGAATTTAGGTTTTCGCTCTGTCGCGGCAGGGAAGAAGAGCCGCGGGAGAGCTGGTGGCTCTTGGAACTTGCTTTACCGGGCTCAAGTTCAAGCCCGGGGTTCACCTTGCTAAGCCAAACTAAGCAGACACAGTCACAACCCTGCAGCTGCGTACGTGTCCTAGCATGGCACTCTATGCCTATTACCATCTCCTGGGGTAGGTAAGGCTTTGCCTTTTGTCCGGTGCTCAGGCAGACTCGAGATCTAGGCCAGTCCTTAGGCACAGGGGAGAGGAGGCGTCAGGATCACTGCACACGACCCGTGCACTGGGATGGGGAACTGTGGGGGACTGTCTCCACTCCTTCCCTGGCACACTACCTGCCACCCAATTCCCACCAGATCTTGGTGGAAGACGGCATCTGACTGAACATTTCTCCATGGGGCTGTTTCTGCGAGTTCCGGGAATGGCACCTGGTGGCAAGCCCAAGTCTGCCCTTGGGACAGGTGGCCAAGGAGATCCTGTCCCCCCTTGGGACCAGAGGCACAGGACAGGCGTGCCTTCTCACCAGATTCCTGCCTTAGTGTGGAGCACGGGAACCTGCCCTAGTCATCCCCTCATGTCTCCTTAGCAGCCCGGCTTCCATCTCTCGGCACAGGGAGCGGGGGACACTTGTCTTGCCAGCGGCCTGCTGTTCGTGCCACGGCAGGCTATCCTGCGTCCCGAGTGTTTCCCGACCCCAAGGCCAACGGCTCCTTCTCTCTCTCCGGGGGCGGCGTGCTGCGCCTTCCCCACACTTGATTCCTTCTCAGGCAGAGGGGATGCTAGGGCAAAGGGTATTTTGCTCCATGCGGGTATTTTCCACCGACCTGCAGAGACTAGGCCAGGCAAGCAGCAGCAGCATCCCCAAAACCAACTCTGATTTCCCAAGGAACGCTGTGCTTTCCCAGGGAAGGTGGCCAGGCAAAGAGGCTTTCGCTGTATGCGGTTTTTCTCCCACCGCGAGACAGGGCTCAGGCAAGCAGCAGCCCGCAGAACATTTCTCAGCGAATGCTGTGCTTTCGCAGAGGCTTTGGCTTGGAGCGAACAGCACTTCGCTGCTGCTTCCTCAGCAAGGCTTCAGTCGCGTCAGGGAAGAAGAGCTTTGGGAGAGCTGCTGCCTCTTAGGCCATGCTTTCCCTGGCTCATTGTTCGCGTCCTAGGTTCACCCTGCCAGACGGAACTAAGCAGACACAGACACAACCCTACAGTAGCATGCGTAGCCTAGGATGGCACTCTATGCACACTACCATCTCCCAGTGTAGGCATCGCTTAGCCTTTAACTCTGGCACTCAGGCGAACTCGCGGACTAGGCCAGTGCTTTCCCACAGGAAAGGAGAGCAGACATTATCCCTGCACACCGCCCGTATACTGAATAGGGAGCTTTGGGGGACTGTACCCACTCCTTCCCCTTAAACCCCGTGCCTCCTCCAAGCTTCCACATCCTGGAGGAAGACGGCATCTGACTCCCCGTTATTTCAGGGAGCTGTTTCTGCGAGTTCAGGGTAGGCGCCTCGTGGCTAGAGCATGTGTGCCCCAGGGACAGGTGGCCAAGGAGCTGCTGTCTCCTTGGCCCTTAGGCTCAGGACAGGCATGCTTTCTACCCAGACTCCTTCCTAAGAGTGGAGCACGCGCCCTGCCCTACTCATCCCCTCCTGTCTCCTTAGCAGCCAGGCTTCCGTCTCTCTGCAAAGGGAGCGGGTGACACTTGTATTCCCAACGGCCACTGTGCCTGCCAGGGCCGGCTCCCCTGCTTCGCATCCGTTTCCAGACCAGAAGGCCAACGGCTCCTGCACTTCTCCCTGGGAAGCGTGCTGCACCTTCCACAGACATGCTCCTGGGGAGCACAGTGAAAGACGTGACCCTTTCCTTAAGGCTCTTTGCACAGATGCAAGCGCTCTTCTCTCTCAGGCAGAGGGGTGCTAGGGCAAAGAGGATTTCGCTCCATGCGGGTATCTTCCACTATGCTGCAGAGACTAGCTCAGGCATTCAGCTGCAGCATCACACACATCCGATTCTGATTTCCCAACGAATGCTGTGCCTTCCCAGAGGAGATGCCCGGGCAAAGAGGCTGTCGCTGTATGCGGGTATGTCCCACCGTGAGACTGGTCTCAGGCAAGCAGCAGAAGAGACCACAGAACCGACTCTGATTTCCCAGCGACTGCTATGCTTTCCCAGAGGTTTTCAGCTTGGCGCAAACCGCACCTCGCTGCTGCTTCCTCAGCAAGGCTTTGGTCGTTCGCTCTGTCGCGGCAGGGAAAAAAAGCCGCGGGAGAGCTGGTGCCTCTTGGGCCTTGCTTTCCCGGGCTCCAAGTTTGCACCCGGGGTTCACCTTGCTGAGCCGATCTAAGCAGACACCGTCACAACCCTGCAGCAGGGTGCGTGGCCTAGCATGGCACTCTATGCCTATTACCATCTCTCCTGGGGGTAGGTAAGGCTTTGCTTTTTGTTCCGGCGCTCAGGCAGACTCGGGGTCTAGGCCAGTGCCTTCACCACAGGAGAGAGGAGGCGACAGGATCCCTGTACATGGCCCGTGCACTGGGATGGGGAACTGTGGGGGACAGTCTCCACTCCATCCTCGGCACACTCCCTGCCACCCACAAGCTGCAAAATCTTGGTGGAAGACGGCATCGGACTGCCCGTTTCTCCATGGAGTTGTTTCTGCGAGTTGTGGGTATGGCACCTGGTGGCAAGCCCAAGTCTGCCCTTGGGCCACGTGGCCAAGGAGATGCTGTCCCCTTCGGACCAGAGGCACAGGACAGGCCTGCCTTCTGCCCAGACTCCTTCCTCAGAGTGGAGCACACGCCCCTGCCCTAGTCGTCCCCTCATGTCTCCTTAGCAGCCAGGCTTCCATCTCTCTGGACGGGGAGCGGGGGACACTTGTCTTGCCACTGGCCTGCTGCCTGAGCCACGGCAGGCTATCCTGCTTCCCGAGCGTTTCACGACCCAAAGGCCAACGGCTCCTTCTCTTCTCTGTGGACAGCGTGCCGTGCCTTCCCCACACTTGCTTCTGGGGAGCGCGGTGACAGACGTGTGCAACCACGCTCTTCTCTCACAGGCAGAGGGGATGATAGGGCAAAGAGTATTTCGCTCCATGCGGTTTTCTTCCACACTGCTGCGGAGACTAGCTCAGGCAAGCAGCAGCAGCATCCCCAAACCAAACTCAGATTTCACAACGAATGCTGTGCTTTCCAAGGGCAGATGACAAGGCAAAGAGGCTTTCGCTGTATGCGGGATTCTCCCACCGCAAGACAGGGCTCAGGCAAGCAGCAGCAGCCCACAGATCATTTCTCAGCGAATGCTGTGCTTTCGCAGAGGCTTTGGCTTGGAGCGAACAGCACTTCGCTGCTGCTTCCTCAGCAAGGCTTCAGTCGCGTCAGGGAAGAACAGCTTCGGGAGAGCTGGTGCCTCTTGGGCCATGCTTTCCCTGGCTCATTGTTCACGTCCTGGGTTCACCGTGCCAAGCGGAACTAAGCGGACACAGCCACAACCCTACAGTAGCATGCGTAGCCTAGGATGGCACTCTATGCACACTACCATCTCCCAGTGTAGGCATCGCTTGGCCTTTTACTCTGGCACTCAGGTGAACTCGCGGACTAGGCCAGTGCTTTCCCACAGGAAAGGAGAGGTGACAGGATCCCTGCACACCGCCTGTACACTGAATAGGGAGCTTTGGGGGACTGTACCCACTCCTTCCCCTTAAACCCCGTGCCTCCTCCAAGCTTCCACATCCTGGAGGAAGACGGCATCTGACTCCCCGTTATTTCAGGGAGCTGTTTCTGCGAGTTCAGGGTAGGCGCCCCGTGGCTAGAGCATGTCTGCCCCAGGGACAGATGGCCAAGGAGCTGCTGTCTCCTTGGCCCACAGACTCAGGACAGGCATGCTTTCTACCCAGACTCCTTCCTAAGAGTGGGAGCTCGCGCCCTGTCATTCTCATCACTTCCTGTCGCCTTAGCAGCCAGGCTTCCGTCTCTCTGCACAGGGAGCGGGTGACACTTGTATTGCCACCGGCCGCTGTGCCTGCCAGGGCTGGCTCTCCTGCTTCTCAAACGTTTCCAGACCAGAAGGCCAACGGCTACTGCTCTTCTCCCTGGGCAGCGTGCTGCACCTTCCACAGATGCTCCTGGGGAGCCCAGTGAAAGACGTGTCCCTTTCCTTAAGGCTCTTTCCACAGGCGCAGCCGCGCTTCTCTCTCAGGCAGAGGGGATGCCCAGGCAAAGAGGATTTCGCTCCATGCGGGTTTATTACACAGTGCTGTGGAGACCAGCTCAGGCAAACAGGAGCATCCCTCAGACTGGACTCTGATTGCCCAAAGAATGCTGTGCTTTCCTAGAGGGGATGCCGGACAAAGAGGCTTTCGCTCTATGCGGGTTTCTCCCATCCTGCTATGAATACTAGGCTAAGGCAAGCAGCAATAGCAGCCCACAGAACCGACTCTGATTTCCCAGCGACTGCTATGCTTTCGCAGAGGTTTTCAGTTTGGCATGAACCGCACTTCACTGCTGCTTCCACAGCAAGAATTTGGGTTTTCGCTCTTTCGCGGCAGGAAAGAAGAGCCGCGGGAGAGCTGGTGCCTCTTGGGACTTGCTTTCCCGGGCTCCAAGTTCACGCCCGGGGTTCACCTTGCAAAGCCGAACTAAGCAGACACAGTCACAACCCTGCAGCTGCGTGCGTGTCCTAGCATGGCACTCTATGCCTATTACCATCTCCTGGGGTAGTAAGGCTTTGCCTTTTGTCCGGTGCTCAGGCAGACTCGAGGTCTAGGCCAGTCCTTCAGCACAGGGGAGAGGAGGCGACAGGATCACTGCACACGACCCATGCACTGGGATGCGGAACAGTGGGGGACTGTCTCCACTCCTTCCCTGGCACACGCCCTGCCACCCAATTCCTTGCCACATCTTGGTGGAAGACGGCATCTGACTGCCCGTTTCTCCATGGGGCTGTTTCTGCGAGTTCCGGAAATGGCACCTGGTGGCAAGCCCAAGTCTGCCCTTGGGACAGGTGGCCAAGGAGATGCTGTCTCCTTGGGACCAGAGGCACAGGACAGGCGTGCCTTCTGACCAGACTCCTGCCTTAGTGTGGAGCACGGGACCCTGCCCTAGTCATCCCCTCATGTCTCCTTAGCAGCCAGGCTTCCATCTCTCGGCACAGGGAGCGGGGGACACTTGTCTTGCCAGCGGCCTGCTGTTCGTGCCACGGCAGGCTATCCTGCGTCCCGAGTATATCCCGACCCCAAGGCCAACGGCTCCTTCTCTTCTCCGGGGGCGGCGTGCTCCGCCTTCCCCACACTTGATTTCCTCTCAGGCAGAGGGGATGCTAGGGCAAAGGGTATTTTGCTCCATGCGGGTATCTTCCACCGACCTGCAGAGACTAGGCCAGGCAAGCAGCAGCAGCATCCCCAAACCCAACTCTGATTTCCCAAAGAAAGTTGTGCTTTCCCAGGGGAGATGCCCAGGCAAAGAGGCTTTCGCTGTATGCGGGTTTCTCCCACCGCGAGACAGGGCTCAGGCAAGCAGCAGCAGCAGCCCGCAGAACATTTCTCAGCGAATGCTGTGCTTTCGCAGAGGCTTTGGCTTGGAGCGAACAGCACTTCGCTGCTGCTTCCTCAGCAAGGCTTCAGTCGCGTCAGGGAAGAAGAGTTTTGGGAGATCTGGTGCCTCTTGGGCCATGCTTTCCCTGGCTCATTGTTCGCGTCCTGGGTTCACCCTGCCAGACGGAACTAAGCAGACACAGCCACAACCCTACAGTAGCATGCGTAGCCTAGGAGGTACTCTATGCAATCTGCCATCTCCCAGTGTAGGCTTCGCTTGGCCTTTTACTCTGGCACTCAGGCGAACTCAAGGACTAGGCCAGTGCTTTCCCACAGGAAAGGAGAGCAGACATTATCCCTGCACACCGCCCGTATACTGAATAGGGAGCTTTGGGGGACTGTACCCACTCCTTCCCCTTAAACTCCGTACCTCCTCCAAGCTTCCACATCCTGGAGGAAGATGGCATCTGACTCCCCGTTATTTCAGGGAGCTGTTTCTGCGAGTTCAGGGTAGGCGCCTCGTGGGTAGAGCATGTCTGCCCCAGGGACAGGTGGCAAAGGAGCTGCTGTCTCCTTGGCCCTTAGGCTCAGGACAGGCATGCTTTCTACCCAGACTCCTTCCTAAGAGTGGAGCACGCGCCCTGCCCTACTCATCCCCTCCTGACTCCTCAGCAGACAGGCTTCCGTCTCTCTGCACAGGGAGCAGGTGACACTTGTATTGCCTCCGGCCGCTGTGCCTGCCAGGGCCGGCTCTCCTGCTTCGCAACCGTTTCCAGACCAGAAGGCCAACGGCTCCGGCTCTTCTCCCTGGGCAGCGTGCTGCCCCTTCCACAGATGCTCCTGGGGAGCCTAGTGAAAGACGTGTCCCTTTCCTTAAGGCTCTTTCCACAGGCGCAGCCGCGCATCTCTCTCAGGCAGAGGGGATGCCCAGGCAAAGAGGATTTTGCTCCATGCAGGTTTAATACACCGTGCTGTGGAGACCAACTCAGGCCAAAGGAGCATCCCTCAGACTGGACTCTGATTTCCCAAAGAATGCTGTGCTTTCCCAGAGGGGATGCCGGACAAAGAGGCTTTCGCTCTATGCGGGTTTTTACCATTCTGCTATGAATACTAGGCTAAGGCAAGCAGCAACAGCAGCCCACAGAACCGACTCTGATTTCCCAGCGACTGCTATGCTTTCGCAGAGGTTTTCAGCTTGGCATGAACCGCACTTCACTGCTGCTTCCTCAGCAAGAATTTAGGTTTTCGCTCTGTCGCGGCAGGGAAGAAGAGCCGCGGGAGAGCTGGTGGCTCTTGGAACTTGCTTTACCGGGCTCAAGTTTCAAGCCCGGGGTTCACCTTGCTAAGCCAAACTAAGCAGACACAGTCACAACCCTGCAAGCTGCGTACGTGTCCTAGCATGGCACTCTATGCCTATTACCATCTCCTGGGGTAGGTAAGGCTTTGCCTTTTGTCCGGTGCTCAGGCAGACTCGAGATCTAGGCCAGTCCTTAGGCACAGGGGAGAGGAGGCGTCAGGATCACTGCACACGACCCGTGCACTGGGATGGGGAACTGTGGGGGACTGTCTCCACTCCTTCCCTGGCACACTACCTGCCACCCAATTCCCACCAGATCTTGGTGGAAGACGGCATCTGACTGAACATTTCTCCATGGGGCTGTTTCTGCGAGTTCCGGGAATGGCACCTGGTGGCAAGCCCAAGTCTGCCCTTGGGACAGGTGGCCAAGGAGATCCTGTCCCCTTGGGACCAGAGGCACAGGACAGGCGTGCCTTCTCACCAGATTCCTGCCTTAGTGTGGAGCACGGGAACCTGCCCTAGTCATCCCCTCATGTCTCCTTAGCAGCCAGGCTTCCATCTCTCGGCACAGGGAGCGGGGGACACTTGTCTTGCCAGCGGCCTGCTGTTCGTGCCACGGCAGGCTATCCTGCGTCCCGAGTATATCCCGACCCCAAGGCCAACGGCTCCTTCTCTTCTCCGGGGGCGGCGTGCTCCGCCTTCCCCACACTTGATTTCCTCTCAGGCAGAGGGGATGCTAGGGCAAAGGGTATTTTGCTCCATGCGGGTATTTTCCACCGACCTGCAGAGACTAGGCCAGGCAAGCAGCAGCAGCATCCCCAAACCCAACTCTGATTTCCCAAAGAAAGTTGTGCTTTCCCAGGGGAGATGCCCAGGCAAAGAGGCTTTCGCTGTATGCGGGTTTCTCCCACCGCGAGACAGGGCTCAGGCAAGCAGCAGCAGCCCGCAGAACATTTCTCAGCGAATGCTGTGCTTTCGCAGAGGCTTTGGCTTGGAGCGAACAGCACTTCGCTGCTGCTTCCTCAGCAAGGCTTCAGTCGCGTCAGGGAAGAAGAGTTTTGGGAGATCTGGTGCCTCTTTTGGGCCATGCTTTCCCTGGCTCATTGTTCGCGTCCTGGGTTCACCCTGCCAGACGGAACTAAGCAGACACAGCCACAACCCTACAGTAGCATGCGTAGCCTAGGAGGTACTCTATGCAATCTGCCATCTCCCAGTGTAGGCTTCGCTTGGCCTTTTACTCTGGCACTCAGGCGAACTCAAGGACTAGGCCAGTGCTTTCCCACAGGAAAGGAGAGCAGACATTATCCCTGCACACCGCCCGTATACTGAATAGGGAGCTTTGGGGGACTGTACCCACTCCTTCCCCTTAAACTCCGTACCTCCTCCAAGCTTCCACATCCTGGAGGAAGATGGCATCTGACTCCCCGTTATTTCAGGGAGCTGTTTTTCTGCGAGTTCAGGGTAGGCGCCTCGTGGGTAGAGCATGTCTGCCCCAGGGACAGGTGGCAAAGGAGCTGCTGTCTCCTTGGCCCTTAGGCTCAGGACAGGCATGCTTTCTACCCAGACTCCTTCCTAAAGAGTGGAGCACGCGCCCTGCCCTACTCATCCCCTCCTGACTCCTCAGCAGACAGGCTTCCGTCTCTCTGCACAGGGAGCAGGTGACACTTGTATTGCCTCCGGCCGCTGTGCCTGCCAGGGCCGGCTCTCCTGCTTCGCAAACCGTTTCCAGACCAGAAGGCCAACGGCTCCGGCTCTTCTCCCTGGGCAGCGTGCTGCCCCTTCCACAGATGCTCCTGGGGAGCCTAGTGAAAGACGTGTCCCTTTCCTTAAGGCTCTTTCCACAGGCGCAGCCGCGCATCTCTCTCAGGCAGAGGGGATGCCCAGGCAAAGAGGATTTTGCTCCATGCAGGTTTAATACACCATGCTGTGGAGACCAACTCAGGCCAAAGGAGCATCCCTCAGACTGGACTCTGATTTCCCAAAGAATGCTGTGCTTTCCCAGAGGGGATGCCGGACAAAGAGGCTTTCGCTCTATGCGGGTTTTTACCATTCTGCTATGAATACTAGGCTAAGGCAAGAAGCAGCAACAGCAGCCCACAGAACCGACTCTGATTTCCCAGCGACTGCTATGCTTTCGCAGAGGTTTTCAGCTTGGCATGAACCGCACTTCACTGCTGCTTCCTCAGCAAGAATTTAGGGTTTTCGCTCTGTCGCGGCAGGGAAGAAGAGCCGCGGGAGAGCTGGTGGCTCTCTTGGAACTTGCTTTACCGGGCTCAAGTTCAAGCCCGGGGTTCACCTTGCTAAGCCAAACTAAGCAGACACAGTCACAACCCTGCAGCTGCGTACGTGTCCTAGCATGGCACTCTATGCCTATTACCATCTCCTGGGGTAGGTAAGGCTTTGCCTTTTGTCCGGTGCTCAGGCAGACTCGAGATCTAGGCCAGTCCTTAGGCACAGGGGAGAGGAGGCGTCAGGATCACTGCACACGACCCGTGCACTGGGATGGGGAACTGTGGGGGACTGTCTCCACTCCTTCCCTGGCACACTACCTGCCACCCAATTCCCACCAGATCTTGGTGGAAGACGGCATCTGACTGAACATTTCTCCATGGGGCTGTTTCTTCGAGTTCTGCGAGTTCCGGGAATGGCACCTGGTGGCAAGCCCAAGTCTGCCCTTGGGACAGGTGGCCAAGGAGATCCTGTCCCCTTGGGACCAGAGGCACAGGACAGGCGTGCCTTCTCACCAGATTCCTGCCTTAGTGTGGAGCACGGGAACCTGCCCTAGTCATCCCCTCATGTCTCCTTAGCAGCCCGGCTTCCATCTCTCGGCACAGGGAGCGGGGGACACTTGTCTTGCCAGCGGCCTGCTGTTCGTGCCACGGCAGGCTATCCTGCGTCCCGAGTGTTTCCCGACCCCAAGGCCAACGGCTCCTTCTCTTCTCCGGGGGCGGCGTGCTGCGCCTTCCCCACACTTGATTCCTTCTCAGGCAGAGGGGATGCTAGGGCAAAGGGTATTTTGCTCCATGCGGGTATTTTCCACCGACCTGCAGAGACTAGGCCAGGCAAGCAGCAGCAGCATCCCCAAAACCAACTCTGATTTCCCAAGGAACGCTGTGCTTTCCCAGGGAAGGTGGCCAGGCAAAGAGGCTTTCGCTGTATGCGGGTTTCTCCCACCGCGAGACAGGGCTCAGGCAAGCAGCAGCAGCCCGCAGAACATTTCTCAGCGAATGCTGTGCTTTCGCAGAGGCTTTGGCTTGGAGCGAACAGCACTTCGCTGCTGCTTCCTCAGCAAGGCTTCAGTCGCGTCAGGGAAGAAGAGCTTTGGGAGAGCTGCTGCCTCTTAGGCCATGCTTTCCCTGGCTCATTGTTCGCGTCCTAGGTTCACCCTGCCAGACGGAACTAAGCAGACACAGACACAACCCTACAGTAGCATGCGTAGCCTAGGATGGCACTCTATGCACACTACCATCTCCCAGTGTAGGCATCGCTTAGCCTTTAACTCTGGCACTCAGGCGAACTCGCGGACTAGGCCAGTGCTTTCCCACAGGAAAGGAGAGCAGACATTATCCCTGCACACCGCCCGTATACTGAATAGGGAGCTTTGGGGGACTGTACCCACTCCTTCCCCTTAAACCCCGTGCCTCCTCCAAGCTTCCACATCCTGGAGGAAGACGGCATCTGACTCCCCGTTATTTCAGGGAGCTGTTTCTGCGAGTTCAGGGTAGGCGCCTCGTGGCTAGAGCATGTGTGCCCCAGGGACAGGTGGCCAAGGAGCTGCTGTCTCCTTGGCCCTTAGGCTCAGGACAGGCATGCTTTCTACCCAGACTCCTTCCTAAGAGTGGAGCACGCGCCCTGCCCTACTCATCCCCTCCTGTCTCCTTAGCAGCCAGGCTTCCGTCTCTCTGCAAAGGGAGCGGGTGACACTTGTATTCCCAACGGCCACTGTGCCTGCCAGGGCCGGCTCCCCTGCTTCGCATCCGTTTCCAGACCAGAAGGCCAACGGCTCCTGCACTTCTCCCTGGGAAGCGTGCTGCACCTTCCACAGACATGCTCCTGGGGAGCACAGTGAAAGACGTGACCCTTTCCTTAAGGCTCTTTGCACAGATGCAAGCGCTCTTCTCTCTCAGGCAGAGGGGTGCTAGGGCAAAGAGGATTTCGCTCCATGCGGGTATCTTCCACTATGCTGCAGAGACTAGCTCAGGCATTCAGCTGCAGCATCACACACATCCGATTCTGATTTCCCAACGAATGCTGTGCCTTCCCAGAGGAGATGCCCGGGCAAAGAGGCTGTCGCTGTATGCGGGTATGTCCCACCGTGAGACTGGTCTCAGGCAAGCAGCAGAAGAGACCACAGAACCGACTCTGATTTCCCAGCGACTGCTATGCTTTCCCAGAGGTTTTCAGCTTGGCGCAAAACCGCACCTCGCTGCTGCTTCCTCAGCAAGGCTTTTTGGTCGTTCGCTCTGTCGCGGCAGGGAAAAAAAGCCGCGGGAGAGCTGGTGCCTCTTGGGCCTTGCTTTCCCGGGCTCCAAGTTTGCACCCGGGGTTCACCTTGCTGAGCCGATCTAAGCAGACACCGTCACAACCCTGCAGCAGGGTGCGTGGCCTAGCATGGCACTCTATGCCTATTACCATCTCCTGGGGTAGGTAAGGCTTTGCTTTGCTTTTTGTTCCGGCGCTCAGGCAGACTCGGGGTCTAGGCCAGTGCCTTCACCACAGGAGAGAGGAGGCGACAGGATCCCTGTACATGGCCCGTGCACTGGGATGGGGAACTGTGGGGGACAGTCTCCACTCCATCCTCGGCACACTCCCTGCCACCCACAAGCTGCAAAATCTTGGTGGAAGACGGCATCGGACTGCCCGTTTCTCCATGGAGTTGTTTCTGCGAGTTGTGGGTATGGCACCTGGTGGCAAGCCCAAGTCTGCCCTTGGGCCACGTGGCCAAGGAGATGCTGTCCCCTTCGGACCAGAGGCACAGGACAGGCCTGCCTTCTGCCCAGACTCCTTCCTCAGAGTGGAGCACACGCCCCTGCCCTAGTCGTCCCCTCATGTCTCCTTAGCAGCCAGGCTTCCATCTCTCTGGACGGGGAGCGGGGGACACTTGTCTTGCCACTGGCCTGCTGCCTGAGCCACGGCAGGCTATCCTGCTTCCCGAGCGTTTCACGACCCAAAGGCCAACGGCTCCTTCTCTTCTCTGTGGACAGCGTGCCGTGCCTTCCCCACACTTGCTTCTGGGGAGCGCGGTGACAGACGTGTGCAACCACGCTTCTCTCACAGGCAGAGGGGATGATAGGGCAAAGAGTATTTCGCTCCATGCGGTTTTTTTCTTCCACACTGCTGCGGAGACTAGCTCAGGCAAGCAGCAGCAGCATCCCCAAACCAAACTCAGATTTTCACAACGAATGCTGTGCTTTCCAAGGGCAGATGACAAGGCAAAGAGGCTTTCGCTGTATGCGGGATTCTCCCACCGCAAGACAGGGCTCAGGCAAGCAGCAGCAGCCCACAGATCATTTCTCAGCGAATGCTGTGCTTTCGCAGAGGCTTTGGCTTGGAGCGAACAGCACTTCGCTGCTGCTTCCTCAGCAAGGCTTCAGTCGCGTCAGGGAAGAACAGCTTCGGGAGAGCTGGTGCCTCTTGGGCCATGCTTTCCCTGGCTCATTGTTCACGTCCTGGGTTCACCGTGCCAAGCGGAACTAAGCGGACACAGCCACAACCCTACAGTAGCATGCGTAGCCTAGGATGGCACTCTATGCACACTACCATCTCCCAGTGTAGGCATCGCTTGGCCTTTTTACTCTGGCACTCAGGTGAACTCGCGGACTAGGCCAGTGCTTTCCCACAGGAAAGGAGAGGTGACAGGATCCCTGCACACCGCCTGTACACTGAATAGGGAGCTTTGGGGGACTGTACCCACTCCTTCCCCTTAAACCCCGTGCCTCCTCCAAGCTTCCACATCCTGGAGGAAGACGGCATCTGACTCCCCGTTATTTCAGGGAGCTGTTTCTGCGAGTTCAGGGTAGGCGCCCCGTGGCTAGAGCATGTCTGCCCCAGGGACAGATGGCCAAGGAGCTGCTGTCTCCTTGGCCCACAGACTCAGGACAGGCATGCTTTCTACCCAGACTCCTTCCTAAGAGTGGAGCTCGCGCCCTGTCATTCTCATCACTTCCTGTCGCCTTAGCAGCCAGGCTTCCGTCTCTCTGCACAGGGAGCGGGTGACACTTGTATTGCCACCGGCCGCTGTGCCTGCCAGGGCTGGCTCTCCTGCTTCTCAAACGTTTCCAGACCAGAAGGCCAACGGCTACTGCTCTTCTCCCTGGGCAGCGTGCTGCACCTTCCACAGATGCTCCTGGGGAGCCCAGTGAAAGACGTGTCCCTTTCCTTAAGGCTCTTTCCACAGGCGCAGCCGCGCTTCTCTCTCAGGCAGAGGGGATGCCCAGGCAAAGAGGATTTCGCTCCATGCGGGTTTATTACACAGTGCTGTGGAGACCAGCTCAGGCAAACAGGAGCATCCCTCAGACTGGACTCTGATTGCCCAAAGAATGCTGTGCTTTCCCAGAGGGGATGCCGGACAAAGAGGCTTTCGCTCTATGCGGTTTTTCTCCCATCCTGCTATGAATACTAGGCTAAGGCAAGCAGCAATAGCAGCCCACAGAACCGACTCTGATTTCCCAGCGACTGCTATGCTTTCGCAGAGGTTTTCAGTTTGGCATGAACCGCACTTCACTGCTGCTTCCACAGCAAGAATTTGGGTTTTCGCTCTTTCGCGGCAGGAAAGAAGAGCCGCGGGAGAGCTGGTGCCTCTTGGGACTTGCTTTCCCGGGCTCCAAGTTCACGCCCGGGGTTCACCTTGCAAAGCCGAACTAAGCAGACACAGTCACAACCCTGCAGCTGCGTGCGTGTCCTAGCATGGCACTCTATGCCTATTACCATCTCCTGGGGTAGTAAGGCTTTGCCTTTTGTCCGGTGCTCAGGCAGACTCGAGGTCTAGGCCAGTCCTTCAGCACAGGGGAGAGGAGGCGACAGGATCACTGCACACGACCCATGCACTGGGATGCGGAACAGTGGGGGACTGTCTCCACTCCTTCCCTGGGCACACGCCCTGCCACCCAATTCCTTGCCACATCTTGGTGGAAGACGGCATCTGACTGCCCGTTTCTCCATGGGGCTGTTTCTGCGAGTTCCGGAAATGGCACCTGGTGGCAAGCCCAAGTCTGCCCTTGGGACAGGTGGCCAAGGAGATGCTGTCTCCTTGGGACCAGAGGCACAGGACAGGCGTGCCTTCTGACCAGACTCCTGCCTTAGTGTGGAGCACGGGACCCTGCCCTAGTCATCCCCTCATGTCTCCTTAGCAGCCAGGCTTCCATCTCTCGGCACAGGGAGCGGGGGACACTTGTCTTGCCAGCGGCCTGCTGTTCGTGCCACGGCAGGCTATCCTGCGTCCCGAGTATATCCCGACCCCAAGGCCAACGGCTCCTTCTCTTCTCCGGGGGCGGCGTGCTCCGCCTTCCCCACACTTGATTTCCTCTCAGGCAGAGGGGATGCTAGGGCAAAGGGTATTTTGCTCCATGCGGGTATCTTCCACCGACCTGCAGAGACTAGGCCAGGCAAGCAGCAGCAGCATCCCCAAACCCAACTCTGATTTCCCAAAGAAAGTTGTGCTTTCCCAGGGGAGATGCCCAGGCAAAGAGGCTTTCGCTGTATGCGGGTTTCTCCCACCGCGAGACAGGGCTCAGGCAAGCAGCAGCAGCCCGCAGAACATTTCTCAGCAGCGAATGCTGTGCTTTCGCAGAGGCTTTGGCTTGGAGCGAACAGCACTTCGCTGCTGCTTCCTCAGCAAGGCTTCAGTCGCGTCAGGGAAGAAGAGTTTTGGGAGATCTGGTGCCTCTTGGGCCATGCTTTCCCTGGCTCATTGTTCGCGTCCTGGGTTCACCCTGCCAGACGGAACTAAGCAGACACAGCCACAACCCTACAGTAGCATGCGTAGCCTAGGAGGTACTCTATGCAATCTGCCATCTCCCAGTGTAGGCTTCGCTTGGCCTTTTACTCTGGCACTCAGGCGAACTCAAGGACTAGGCCAGTGCTTTCCCCCACAGGAAAGGAGAGCAGACATTATCCCTGCACACCGCCCGTATACTGAATAGGGAGCTTTGGGGGACTGTACCCACTCCTTCCCCTTAAACTCCGTACCTCCTCCAAGCTTCCACATCCTGGAGGAAGATGGCATCTGACTCCCCGTTATTTCAGGGAGCTGTTTCTGCGAGTTCAGGGTAGGCGCCTCGTGGGTAGAGCATGTCTGCCCCAGGGACAGGTGGCAAAGGAGCTGCTGTCTCCTTGGCCCTTAGGCTCAGGACAGGCATGCTTTCTACCCAGACTCCTTCCTAAGAGTGGAGCACGCGCCCTGCCCTACTCATCCCCTCCTGACTCCTCAGCAGACAGGCTTCCGTCTCTCTGCACAGGGAGCAGGTGACACTTGTATTGCCTCCGGCCGCTGTGCCTGCCAGGGCCGGCTCTCCTGCTTCGCAACCGTTTCAAGACCAGAAGGCCAACGGCTCCGGCTCTTCTCCCTGGGCAGCGTGCTGCCCCTTCCACAGATGCTCCTGGGGAGCCTAGTGAAAGACGTGTCCCTTTCCTTAAGGCTCTTTCCACAGGCGCAGCCGCGCATCTCTCTCAGGCAGAGGGGATGCCCAGGCAAAGAGGATTTTGCTCCATGCAGGTTTAATACACCGTGCTGTGGAGACCAACTCAGGCCAAAGGAGCATCCCTCAGACTGGACTCTGATTTCCCAAAGAATGCTGTGCTTTCCCAGAGGGGATGCCGGACAAAGAGGCTTTCGCTCTATGCGGGTTTTTACCATTCTGCTATGAATACTAGGCTAAGGCAAGCAGCAACAGCAGCCCACAGAACCGACTCTGATTTCCCAGCGACTGCTATGCTTTCGCAGAGGTTTTCAGCTTGGCATGAACCGCACTTCACTGCTGCTTCCTCAGCAAGAATTTAGGTTTTCGCTCTGTCGCGGCAGGGAAGAAGAGCCGCGGGAGAGCTGGTGGCTCTTGGAACTTGCTTTACCGGGCTCAAGTTCAAGCCCGGGGGTTCACCTTGCTAAGCCAAACTAAGCAGACACAGTCACAACCCTGCAGCTGCGTACGTGTCCTAGCATGGCACTCTATGCCTATTACCATCTCCTGGGGTAGGTAAGGCTTTGCCTTTTGTCCGGTGCTCAGGCAGACTCGAGATCTAGGCCAGTCCTTAGGCACAGGGGAGAGGAGGCGTCAGGATCACTGCACACGACCCGTGCACTGGGATGGGGAACTGTGGGGGACTGTCTCCACTCCTTCCCTGGCACACTACCTGCCACCCAATTCCCACCAGATCTTGGTGGAAGACGGCATCTGACTGAACATTTCTCCATGGGGCTGTTTCTGCGAGTTCCGGGAATGGCACCTGGTGGCAAGCCCAAGTCTGCCCTTGGGACAGGTGGCCAAGGAGATCCTGTCCCCTTGGGACCAGAGGCACAGGACAGGCGTGCCTTCTCACCAGATTCCTGCCTTAGTGTGGAGCACGGGACCCTGCCCTAGTCATCCCCTCATGTCTCCTTAGCAGCCCGGCTTCCATCTCTCGGCACAGGGAGCGGGGGACACTTGTCTTGCCAGCGGCCTGCTGTTCGTGCCACGGCAGGCTATCCTGCGTCCCGAGTGTTTCCCGACCCCAAGGCCAACGGCTCCTTCTCTTCTCCGGGGGCGGCGTGCTGCGCCTTCCCCACACTTGATTCCTTCTCAGGCAGAGGGGATGCTAGGGCAAAGGGTATTTTGCTCCATGCGGGTATTTTCCACCGACCTGCAGAGACTAGGCCAGGCAAGCAGCAGCAGCATCCCCAAAACCAACTCTGATTTCCCAAGGAACGCTGTGCTTTCCCAGGGAAGGTGGCCAGGCAAAGAGGCTTTCGCTGTATGCGGGTTTCTCCCACCGCGAGACAGGGCTCAGGCAAGCAGCAGCCCGCAGAACATTTCTCAGCGAATGCTGTGCTTTCGCAGAGGCTTTGGCTTGGAGCGAACAGCACTTCGCTGCTGCTTCCTCAGCAAGGCTTTCAGTCGCGTCAGGGAAGAAGAGCTTTGGGAGAGCTGCTGCCTCTTAGGCCATGCTTTCCCTGGCTCATTGTTCGCGTCCTAGGTTCACCCTGCCAGACGGAACTAAGCAGACACAGACACAACCCTACAGTAGCATGCGTAGCCTAGGATGGCACTCTATGCACACTACCATCTCCCAGTGTAGGCATCGCTTAGCCTTTAACTCTGGCACTCAGGCGAACTCGCGGACTAGGCCAGTGCTTTCCCACAGGAAAGGAGAGCAGACATTATCCCTGCACACCGCCCGTATACTGAATAGGGAGCTTTGGGGGACTGTACCCACTCCTTCCCCTTAAACCCCGTGCCTCCTCCAAGCTTCCACATCCTGGAGGAAGACGGCATCTGACTCCCCGTTATTTCAGGGAGCTGTTTCTGCGAGTTCAGGGTAGGCGCCTCGTGGCTAGAGCATGTGTGCCCCAGGGACAGGTGGCCAAGGAGCTGCTGTCTCCTTGGCCCTTAGGCTCAGGACAGGCATGCTTTCTACCCAGACTCCTTCCTAAGAGTGGAGCACGCGCCCTGCCCTACTCATCCCCTCCTGTCTCCTTAGCAGCCAGGCTTCCGTCTCTCTGCAAAGGGAGCGGGTGACACTTGTATTCCCAACGGCCACTGTGCCTGCCAGGGCCGGCTCCCCTGCTTCGCATCCGTTTCCAGACCAGAAGGCCAACGGCTCCTGCACTTCTCCCTGGGAAGCGTGCTGCACCTTCCACAGACATGCTCCTGGGGAGCACAGTGAAAGACGTGACCCTTTCCTTAAGGCTCTTTGCACAGATGCAAGCGCTCTTCTCTCTCAGGCAGAGGGGTGCTAGGGCAAAGAGGATTTCGCTCCATGCGGGTATCTTCCACTATGCTGCAGAGACTAGCTCAGGCATTCAGCTGCAGCATCACACACATCCGATTCTGATTTCCCAACGAATGCTGTGCCTTCCCAGAGGAGATGCCCGGGCAAAGAGGCTGTCGCTGTATATGCGGGTATGTCCCACCGTGAGACTGGTCTCAGGCAAGCAGCAGAAGAGACCACAGAACCGACTCTGATTTCCCAGCGACTGCTATGCTTTCCCAGAGGTTTTCAGCTTGGCGCAAACCGCACCTCGCTGCTGCTTCCTCAGCAAGGCTTTGGTCGTTCGCTCTGTCGCGGCAGGGAAAAAAAGCCGCGGGAGAGCTGGTGCCTCTTGGGCCTTGCTTTCCCGGGCTCCAAGTTTGCACCCGGGGTTCACCTTGCTGAGCCGATCTAAGCAGACACCGTCACAACCCTGCAGCAGGGTGCGTGGCCTAGCATGGCACTCTATGCCTATTACCATCTCCTGGGGTAGGTAAGGCTTTGCTTTTTGTTCCGGCGCTCAGGCAGACTCGGGGTCTAGGCCAGTGCCTTCACCACAGGAGAGAGGAGGCGACAGGATCCCTGTACATGGCCCGTGCACTGGGATGGGGAACTGTGGGGGACAGTCTCCACTCCATCCTCGGCACACTCCCTGCCACCCACAAGCTGCAAAATCTTGGTGGAAGACGGCATCGGACTGCCCGTTTCTCCATGGAGTTGTTTCTGCGAGTTGTGGGTATGGCACCTGGTGGCAAGCCCAAGTCTGCCCTTGGGCCACGTGGCCAAGGAGATGCTGTCCCCTTCGGACCAGAGGCACAGGACAGGCCTGCCTTCTGCCCAGACTCCTTCCTCAGAGTGGAGCACACGCCCCTGCCCTAGTCGTCCCCTCATGTCTCCTTAGCAGCCAGGCTTCCATCTCTCTGGACGGGGAGCGGGGGACACTTGTCTTGCCACTGGCCTGCTGCCTGAGCCACGGCAGGCTATCCTGCTTCCCGAGCGTTTCACGACCCAAAGGCCAACGGCTCCTTCTCTTCTCTGTGGACAGCGTGCCGTGCCTTCCCCACACTTGCTTCTGGGGAGCGCGGTGACAGACGTGTGCAACCACGCTTCTCTCACAGGCAGAGGGGATGATAGGGCAAAGAGTATTTCGCTCCATGCGGTTTTCTTCCACACTGCTGCGGAGACTAGCTCAGGCAAGCAGCAGCAGCATCCCCAAACCAAACTCAGATTTCACAACGAATGCTGTGCTTTCCAAGGGCAGATGACAAGGCAAAGAGGCTTTCGCTGTATGCGGGATTCTCCCACCGCAAGACAGGGCTCAGGCAAGCAGCAGCAGCCCACAGATCATTTCTCAGCGAATGCTGTGCTTTCGCAGAGGCTTTGGCTTGGAGCGAACAGCACTTCGCTGCTGCTTCCTCAGCAAGGCTTCAGTCGCGTCAGGGAAGAACAGCTTCGGGAGAGCTGGTGCCTCTTGGGCCATGCTTTCCCTGGCTCATTGTTCACGTCCTGGGTTCACCGTGCCAGGCGGAACTAAGCGGACACAGCCACAACCCTACAGTAGCATGCGTAGCCTAGGATGGCACTCTATGCACACTACCATCTCCCAGTGTAGGCATCGCTTGGCCTTTTACTCTGGCACTCAGGTGAACTCGCGGACTAGGCCAGTGCTTTCCCACAGGAAAGGAGAGCTGACAGGATCCCTGCACACCGCCTGTACACTGAATAGGGAGGTTTGGGGGACTGTACCCACTCCTTCCCCTTAAACCCCGTGCCTCCTCCAAGCTTCCACATCCTGGAGGAAGACGGCATCTGACTCCCCGTTATTTCAGGGAGCTGTTTCTGCGAGTTCAGGGTAGGCGACCCGTGGCTAGAGCAGGTCTGCTCCAGGGACAGATGGCCAAGGAGCTGCTGTCTCTTTGGCCCACAGACTCAGGACAGGCATGCTTTCTACCCAGACTCCTTCCTAAGAGTGGAGCTCGCGCCCTGTCATTCTCATCACTTCCTGTCGCCTTAGCAGGCAGGCTTCCGTCTCTCTGCACTGGGAGCGGGTGACACTTGTATTGCCACCGGCCGCTGTGCCTGCCAGGGCTGGCTCTCCTGCTTCTCAAACGTTTCCAGACCAGAAGGCCAACGGCTACTGCTCTTCTCCCTGGGCAGCATGCTGCACCTTCCACAGATGCTCCTGGGGAGCCCAGTGAAAGACGTGTCCCTTTCCTTAAGGCTCTTTCCACAGGCGCAGCCGCGCTTCTCTCTCAGGCAGAGGGGATGCCCAGGCAAAGAGGATTTCGCTCCATGCGGGTTTATTACACAGTGCTGTGGAGACCAGCTCAGGCAAACAGGAGCATCCCTCAGACTGGACTCTGATTGCCCAAAGAATGCTGTGCTTTCCCAGAGGGGATGCCGGACAAAGAGGCTTTCGCTCTATGCGGGTTTCTCCCATCCTGCTATGAATACTAGGCTAAGGCAAGCAGCAATAGCAGCCCACAGAACCGACTCTGATTTCCCAGCGACTGCTATGCTTTCGCAGAGGTTTTCAGTTTGGCATGAACCGCACTTCACTGCTGCTTCCACAGCAAGAATTTGGGTTTTTCGCTCTTTCGCGGCAGGAAAGAAGAGCCGCGGGAGAGCTGGTGCCTCTTGGGACTTGCTTTCCCGGGCTCCAAGTTCACGCCCGGGGTTCACCTTGCAAAGCCGAACTAAGCAGACACAGTCACAACCCTGCAGCTGCGTGCGTGTCCTAGCATGGCACTCTATGCCTATTACCATCTCCTGGGGTAGTAAGGCTTTGCCTTTTGTCCGGTGCTCAGGCAGACTCGAGGTCTAGGCCAGTCCTTCAGCACAGGGGAGAGGAGGCGACAGGATCACTGCACACGACCCATGCACTGGGATGCGGAACAGTGGGGGACTGTCTCCACTCCTTCCCTGGCACACGCCCTGCCACCCAATTCCTTGCCACATCTTGGTGGAAGACGGCATCTGACTGCCCGTTTCTCCATGGGGCTGTTTTCTGCGAGTTCCGGAAATGGCACCTGGTGGCAAGCCCAAGTCTGCCCTTGGGACAGGTGGCCAAGGAGATGCTGTCTCCTTGGGACCAGAGGCACAGGACAGGCGTGCCTTCTGACCAGACTCCTGCCTTAGTGTGGAGCACGGGACCCTGCCCTAGTCATCCCCTCATATCTCCTTAGCAGCCAGGCTTCCATCTCTCGGCACAGGGAGCGGGGGACACTTGTCTTGCCAGCGGCCTGCTGTTCGTGCCACGGCAGGCTATCCTGCGTCCCGAGTATTTCCCGACCCCAAGGCCAACGGCTCCTTCTCTTCTCCGGGGGCGGCGTGCTCCGCCTTCCCCACACTTGATTTCCTCTCAGGCAGAGGGGATGCTAGGGCAAAGGGTATTTTGCTCCATGCGGGTATCTTCCACCGACCTGCAGAGACTAGGCCAGGCAAGCAGCAGCAGCATCCCCAAACCCAACTCTGATTTCCCAAAGAAAGTTGTGCTTTCCCAGGGGAGATGCCCAGGCAAAGAGGCTTTCGCTGTATGCGGGTTTCTCCCACCGCGAGACAGGGCTCAGGCAAGCAGCAGCAGCCCGCAGAACATTTCTCAGCGAATGCTGTGCTTTCGCAGAGGCTTTGGCTTGGAGCGAACAGCACTTCGCTGCTGCTTCCTCAGCAAGGCTTCAGTCGCGTCAGGGAAGAAGAGTTTTGGGAGATCTGGTGCCTCTTGGGCCATGCTTTCCCTGGCTCATTGTTCGCGTCCTGGGTTCACCCAGCCAGACGGAACTAAGCAGACACAGCCACAACCCTACAGTAGCATTCGTAGCCTAGGATGGCACTCTATGCACACTACCATCTCCCAGTGTAGGCATCGCTTAGCCTTTAACTCTGGCACTCAGGCGAACTCGCGGACTAGGCCAGTGCTTTCCCACAGGAAAGGAGAGCAGACATTATCCCTGCACACCGCCCGTATACTGAATAGGGAGCTTTGGGGGACTGTACCCACTCCTTCCCCTTAAACCCCGGCCTCCTCCAAGCTTCCACATCCTGGAGGAAGACGGCATTTGACTCCCCGTTATTTCAGGGAGCTGTTTTTGCGAGTTCAGGGTAGGCGCCTCGTGGCTAGAGCATGTGTGCCCCAAGGACAGGTGGCCAAGGAGCTGCTGTCTCCTTGGCCCTTAGGCTCAGGACAGGCATGCTTTCTACCCAGACTCCTTCCTAAGAGTGGAGCACGCGCCCTGCCCTACTCATCCCCTCCTGTCTCCTTAGCAGCCAGGCTTCCGTCTCTCTGCAAAGGGAGCGGGTGACACTTGTATTCCCAACGGCCACTGTGCCTGCCAGGGCCGGCTCTCCTGCTTCGCAACCGTTTCCAGACCAGAAGGCCAACGGCTCCTGCACTTCTCCCTGGGAAGCGTGCTGCACCTTCCACAGACATGCTCCTGGGGAGCACAGTGAAAGACGTGACCCTTTCCTTAAGGCTCTTTGCACAGATGCAAGCGCTCTTCTCTCTCAGGCAGAGGGGTGCTACGGCAAAGAGGATTTCGCTCCATGCGGGTATCTTCCACTATGCTGCGGAGACTAGCTCAGGCATTCAGCTGCAGCATCACACACATCCGATTCTGATTTCCCAACGAATGCTGTGCCTTCCCAGAGGAGATGCCCGGGCAAAGAGGCTGTCGCTGTATGCGGGTATGTCCCACCGTGAGACTGGTCTCAGGCAAGCAGCAGAAGAGACCACAGAACCGACTCTGATTTCCCAGCGACTGCTATGCTTTCCCAGAGGTTTTCAGCTTGGCGCAAACCGCACCTCGCTGCTGCTTCCTCAGCAAGGCTTTGGTCATTCGCTCTGTCGCGGCAGGGAAAAAAAGCCGCGGGAGAGCTGGTGCCTCTTGGGCCTTGCTTTCCCGGGCTCCAAGTTTGCACCCGGGGTTCACCTTGCTGAGCCGATCTAAGCAGACACCGTCACAACCCTGCAGCAGGGTGCGTGGCCTAGCATGGCACTCTATGCCTATTACCATCTCCTGGGGTAGGTAAGGCTTTGCTTTTTGTTCCGGCGCTCAGGCAGACTCGGGGTCTAGGCCAGTGCCTTCACCACAGGAGAGAGGAGGCGACAGGATCCCTGTACATGGCCCGTGCACTGGGATGGGGAACTGTGGGGGACAGTCTCCACTCCATCCTCGGCACACTCCCTGCCACCCACAAGCTGCAAAATCTTGGTGGAAGACGGCATCGGACTGCCCGTTTCTCCATGGAGTTGTTTTCTGCGAGTTGTGGGTATGGCACCTGGTGGCAAGCCCAAGTCTGCCCTTGGGCCACGTGGCCAAGGAGATGCTGTCCCCTTCGGACCAGAGGCACAGGACAGGCCTGCCTTCTGCCCAGACTCCTTCCTCAGAGTGGAGCACACGCCCCTGCCCTAGTCGTCCCCTCATGTCTCCTTAGCAGCCAGGCTTCCATCTCTCTGGACGGGGAGCGGGGGACACTTGTCTTGCCACTGGCCTGCTGCCTGAGCCACGGCAGGCTATCCTGCTTCCCGAGCGTTTCACGACCCAAAGGCCAACGGCTCCTTCTCTTCTCTGTGGACAGCGTGCCGTGCCTTCCCCACACTTGCTTCTGGGGAGCGCGGTGACAGACGTGTGCAACCACGCTTCTCTCACAGGCAGAGGGGATGATAGGGCAAAGAGTATTTCGCTCCATGCGGTTTTCTTCCACACTGCTGCGGAGACTAGCTCAGGCAAGCAGCAGCAGCATCCCCAAACCAAACTCAGATTTCACAACGAATGTTGTGCTTTCCAAGGGAGGATGACAAGGCAAAGAGGCTTTCGCTGTATGCGGGATTCTCCCACCGCAAGACAGGGCTCAGGCAAGCAGCAGCAGCCCACAGAACATTTCTCAGCGAATGCTGTGCTTTCGCAGAGGCTTTGGCTTGGAGCGAACAGCACTTCGCTGCTGCTTCCTCAGCAAGGCTTCAGTCGCGTCAGGGAAGAACAGCTTTAGGAGAGCTGGTGCCTCTTGGGCCATGCTTTCCCTGGCTCATTGTTCGCGTCCTGGGTTCACCGTGCCAGGCGGAACTAAGCGGACACAGCCACAACCCTACAGTAGCATGCGTACCCTAGGATGGCACTCTATGCACACTACCATCTCCCAGTGTAGGCATCGCTTCGCCTTTTACTCTGGCACTCAGGCGAACTCGCGGACTAGGCCAGTGCTTTCCCACAGGAAAGGAGAGGTGACAGGATCCCTGCACACCGCCTGTACACTGAATAGGGAGCTTTGGGGGACTGTACCCACTCCTTCCCCTTAAACCCCGTGCCTCCTCCAAGCTTCCACATCCTGGAGGAAGACGGCATCTGACTCCCCGTTATTTCAGGGAGCTGTTTCTGCGAGTTCAGGGTAGGCGCCCCGTGGCTAGAGCATGTCTGCCCCAGGGACAGATGGCCAAGGAGCTGTTGTCTCCTTGGCCCACAGACGCAGGACAGGCATGCTTTCTACCCAGACTCCTTCCTAAGAGTGGAGCTCGCGCCCTGCCATTCTCATCACTTCCTGTCGCCTTAGCAGCCAGGTTTCCGTCTCTCTGCACAGGGAGCGGGTGACACTTGTATTGCCACCGGCCGCTGTGCCTGCCAGGGCTGGCTCTCCTGCTTCTCAAACGTTTCCAGACCAGAAGGCCAACGGCTACTGCTCTTCTCCCTGGGCAGCGTGCTGCACCTTCCACAGATGCTGCTGAGGAGCCCAGTGAAGGACGTGTCCCTTTCCTTAAGGCTCTTTCCACAGGCGCAGCCGCGCTTCTCTCTCAGGCAGAGGGGATGCCCAGGCAAAGAGGATTTCGCTCCATGCGGGTTTATTACACAGTGCTGTGGAGACCAGCTCAGGCAAACAGGAGCATCCCTCAGACTGGACTCTGATTGCCCAAAGAATGCTGTGCTTTCCCAGAGGGGATGCCGGACAAAGAGGCTTTCGCTCTATGCGGGTTTCTCCCATCCTGCTATGAATACTAGGCTAAGGCAAGCAGCAATAGCAGCCCACAGAACCGACTCTGATTTCCCAGCGACTGCTATGCTTTCGCAGAGGTTTTCAGTTTGGCATGAACCGCACTTCACTGCTGCTTCCACAGCAAGAATTTGGGTTATCGCTCTTTCGCGGCAGGAAAGAGGAGCCGCGGGAGAGCTGGTGCTTCTTGGGACTTGCTTTCCCGGGCTCCAAGTTCACGCCCGGGGTTCACCTTGCAAAGCCGAACTAAGCAGACACAGTCACAACCCTGCAGCTGCGTGCGTGTCCTAGCATGGCACTCTATGCCTATTACCATCTCCTGGGGTAGTAAGGCTTTGCCTTTTGTCCGGTGCTCAGGCAGACTCGAGATCTAGGCCAGTCCTTCAGCACAGGGGAGAGGAGGCGACAGGATCACTGCACACGACCCATGCACTGGGATGCGCAACAGTGGGGGACTGTCTCCACTCCTTCCCTGGCACACGCCCTGCCACCCAATCCCTTGCCACATCTTGGTGGAAGACGGCATCTGACTGCCCGTTTCTCCATGGGGCAGTTTCTGCGAGTTCCGGAAATGGCACCTGGTGGCAAGCCCAAGTCTGCCCTTGGGACAGGTGGCCAAGGAGATGCTGTCTCCTTGGGACCAGAGGCACAGGACAGGCGTGCCTTCTGACCAGACTCCTGCCTTAGTGTGGAGCACGGGACCCTGCCCTAGTCATCCCCTCATGTCTCCTTAGCAGCCAGGCTTCCATCTCTCGGCACAGGGAGCGGGGAACACTTGTCTTGCCAGCGGCCTGCTGTTCGTGCCACGGCAGGCTATCCTGCGTCCCGAGTATTTCCCGACCCCAAGGCCAACGGCTCCTTCTCTTCTCCGGGGGCGGCGTGCTCCGCCTTCCCCACACTTGATTTCCTCTCAGGCAGAGGGGATGCTAGGGCAAAGGGTATTTTGCTCCATGCGGGTATCTTCCACCGACCTGCAGAGACTAGGCCAGGCAAGCAGTGGCAGCATCCCCAAGCCCCACTCTGATTTCCCAAAGAAAGTTGTGCTTTCCCACGGGAGATGCACAGGCAAAGAGGCTTTCGCTGTATGCGGGTTTCTCCCACCGCGAGACAGGGCTCAGGCAAGCAGCAGCAGCCCGCAGAACATTTCTCAGCGAATGCTGTGCTTTCGCAGAGGCTTTGGCTTGGAGCGAACAGCACTTCGCTGCTGCTTCCTCAGCAAGGCTTCAGTCGCGTCAGGGAAGAAGAGTTTTGGGAGATCTGGTGCCTCTTGGGACTTGCTTTCCCGGGCTCCAAGTTCACGCCCGGGGTTCACCTTGCAAAGCCGAACTAAGCAGACACAGTCACAACCCTGCAGCTGCGTGCGTGTCCTAGCATGGCACTCTATGCCTATTACCATCTCCTGGGGTAGTAAGGCTTTGCCTTTTGTCCGGTGCTCAGGCAGACTCGAGATCTAGGCCAGTCCTTCAGCACAGGGGAGAGGAGGCGACAGGATCACTGCACACGACCCATGCACTGGGATGCGCAACAGTGGGGGACTGTCTCCACTCCTTCCCTGGCACACGCCCTGCCACCCAATCCCTTGCCACATCTTGGTGGAAGACGGCATCTGACTGCCCGTTTCTCCATGGGGCAGTTTCTGCGAGTTCCGGAAATGGCACCTGGTGGCAAGCCCAAGTCTGCCCTTGGGACAGGTGGCCAAGGAGATGATGCTGTCTCCTTGGGACCAGAGGCACAGGACAGGCGTGCCTTCTGACCAGACTCCTGCCTTAGTGTGGAGCACGGGACCCCCTGCCCTAGTCATCCCCTCATGTCTCCTTAGCAGCCAGGCTTCCATCTCTCGGCACAGGGAGCGGGGAACACTTGTCTTGCCAGCGGCCTGCTGTTCGTGCCACGGCAGGCTATCCTGCGTCCCGAGTAGTATTTCCCGACCCCAAGGCCAACGGCTCCTTCTCTTCTCCGGGGGCGGCGTGCTCCGCCTTCCCCACACTTGATTTCCTCTCAGGCAGAGGGGATGCTAGGGCAAAGGGTATTTTGCTCCATGCGGGTATCTTCCACCGACCTGCAGAGACTAGGCCAGGCAAGCAGTGGCAGCATCCCCAAGCCCCACTCTGATTTCCCAAAGAAAGTTGTGCTTTCCCACGGGAGATGCACAGGCAAAGAGGCTTTCGCTGTATGCGGGTTTCTCCCACCGCGAGACAGGGCTCAGGCAAGCAGCAGCAGCCCGCAGAACATTTCTCAGCGAATGCTGTGCTTTCGCAGAGGCTTTGGCTTGGAGCGAACAGCACTTCGCTGCTGCTTCCTCAGCAAGGCTTCAGTCGCGTCAGGGAAGAAGAGTTTTGGGAGATCTGGTGCCTCTTGGGCCATGCTTTCCCTGGCTCATTGTTCGCGTCCTGGGTTCACCCAGCCAGACGGAACTAAGCAGACACAGACACAACCCTACAGTAGCATGCGTAGCCTAGGAGGTACTCTATGCAATCTGCCATCTCCCAGTGTAGGCTTCGCTTGGCCTTTTACTCTGGCACTCAGGCGAACTCAAGGACTAGGCCAGTGCTTTCCCACAGGAAAGGAGAGCAGACATTATCCCTGCACACCGCCCGTATACTGAATAGGGAGCTTTGGGGGACTGTACCCACTCCTTCCCCTTAAACTCCGTGCCTCCTCCAAGCTTCCACATCCTGGAGGAAGATGGCATCTGACTCCCCGTTATTTCAGGGAGCTGTTTCTGCGAGTTCAGGGTAGGCGCCTCGTGGCTAGAGCATGTCTGCCCCAGGGACAGGTGGCAAAGGAGCTGCTGTCTCCTTGGCCCTTAGGCTCAGGACAGGCATGCTTTCTACCCAGACTCCTTCCTAAGAGTGGAGCACGCGCCCTGCCCTACTCATCCCCTCCTGACTCCTCAGCAGACAGGCTTCCGTCTCTCTGCACAGGGAGCAGGTGACACTTGTATTGCCTCCGGCCGCTGTGCCTGCCAGGGCCGGCTCTCCTGCTTCGCAACCGTTTCAAGACAAGAAGGCCAACGGCTCCGGCTCTTCTCCCTGGGCAGCGTGCTGACCCTTCCACAGATGCTCCTGGGGAGACTAGTGAAAGACGTGTCCCTTTCCTTAAGGCTCTTTCCACAGGCGCAGCCGCGCATCTCTCTCAGGCAGAGGGGATGCCCAGGCAAAGAGGATTTTGCTCCATGCAGGTTTAATACACCGTGCTGTGGAGACCAACTCAGGCAAAAGGAGCATCCCTCAGACTGGACTCTGATTTCCCAAAGAATGCTGTGCTTTCCCAGAGGGGATGCCGGACAAAGAGGCTTTCGCTCTATGCGGGTTTCTCCCATCCTGCCAGGAATACTAGGCTAAGGCAAGCAGCAATAGCAGCCCACAGAACCGACTCTGATTTCCCAGCGACTGCTATGCTTTCGCAGAGGTTTTCAGTTTGGCATGAACCGCACTTCACTGCTGCTTCCACAGCAAGAATTTGGGTTTTCGCTCTTTCGCGTCAGGAAAGAGGAGCCGCGGGAGAGCTAGTGCCTCTTGGGACTTGCTTTCCCGGGCTCCAAGTTCACGCCCGGGGTTCACCTTGCAAAGCCGAACTAAGCAGACACAGTCACAACCCTGCAGCTGCGTGCGTGTCCTAGCATGGCACTCTATGCCTATTACCATCTCCTGGGGTAGTAAGGCTTTGCCTTTTGTCCGGTGCTCAGGCAGACTCGAGATCTAGGCCAGTCATTCAGCACAGGGGAGAGGAGGCGACAGGATCACTGCACACGACCCATGCACTGGGATGCGCAACAGTGGGGGACTGTCTCCACTCCTTCCCTGGCACACGCCCTGCCACCCAATTCCTTGCCACATCTTGGTGGAAGACGGCATCTGACTGCCCGTTTCTCCATGGGGCAGTTTCTGCGAGTTCCGGAAATGGCACCTGGTGGCAAGCCCAAGTCTGCCCTTGGGACAGGTGGCCAAGGAGATGCTGTCTCCTTGGGACCAGAGGCACAGGACAGGCGTGCCTTCTGACCAGACTCCTGCCTTAGTGTGGAGCACGGGACCCTGCCCTAGTCATCCCCTCATGTCTCCTTAGCAGCCAGGCTTCCATCTCTCGGCACAGGGAGCGGGGAACACTTGTCTTGCCAGCGGCCTGCTGTTCGTGCCACGGCAGGCTATCCTGCGTCCCGAGTATTTCCCGACCCCAAGGCCAACGGCTCCTTCTCTTCTCCGGGGGCGGCGTGCTCCGCCTTCCTCACACTTGATTTCCTCTCAGGCAGAGGGGATGCTAGGGCAAAGGGTATTTTGCTCCATGCGGGTATCTTCCACCGACCTGCAGAGACTAGGCCAGGCAAGCAGCAGCAGCATCCCCAAAACCAATTCTGATTTCCCAAGGAACGCTGTGCTTTCCCAGGGGAGGTGGCCAGGCAAAGAGGCTTTCGCTGTATGCGGGTTTCTCCCACCGCAAGACAGGGCGCAGGCAAGCAGCAGCCCGCAGAACATTTCTCAGCGAATGCTGTGCTTTCGCAGAGGCTTTGGCTTGGAGCGAACAGCACTTCGCTGCTGCTTCCTCAGCAAGGCTTCAGTCGCGTCAGGGAAGAAGAGCTTTGGGAGAGCTGGTGCCTCTTGGGCCATGCTTTCCCTGGCTCATTGTTCGCGTCCTGGGTTCACCCTGCCAGACGGAACTAAGCAGACACAGCCACAACCCTACAGTAGCATGCGTAGCCTAGGATGGCACTCTATGCACACTACCATCTCCCAGTGTAGGCATCGCTTAGCCTTTAACTCTGGCACTCAGGCGAACTCGCGGACTAGGCCAGTGCTTTCCCACAGGAAAGGAGAGCAGACATTATCCCTGCACACCGCCCGTATACTGAATAGGGAGCTTTGGGGGACTGTACCCACTCCTTCCCCTTAAACCCCGGCCTCCTCCAAGCTTCCACATCCTGGAGGAAGACGGCATCTGACTCCCCGTTATTTCAGGGAGCTGTTTTTGCGAGTTCAGGGTAGGCGCCTCGTGGCTAGAGCATGTGTGCCCCAGGGACAGGTGGCCAAGGAGCTGCTGTCTCCTTGGCCCTTAGGCTCAGGACAGGCATGCTTTCTACCCAGACTCCTTCCTAAGAGTGGAGCACGCGCCCTGCCCTACTCATCCCCTCCTGTCTCCTTAGCAGCCAGGCTTCCGTCTCTCTGCAAAGGGAGCGGGTGACACTTGTATTCCCAACGGCCACTGTGCCTGCCAGGGCCGGCTCCCCTGCTTCGCATCCGTTTTCAGACCAGAAGGCCAACGGCTCCTGCACTTCTCCCTGGGAAGCGTGCTGCACCTTCCACAGACATGCTCCTGGGGAGCCCAGTGAAAGACGTGTCCCTTTCCTTAAGGCTCTTTCCACAGGCGCAGCCGCGCTTCTCTCTCAGGCAGAGGGGATGCCCAGGCAAAGAGGATTTCGCTCCATGCGGGTTTATTACACAGTGCTGTGGAGACCAGCTCAGGCAAACAGGAGCATCCCTCAGACTGGACTCTGATTGCCCAAAGAATGCTGTGCTTTCCTAGAGGGGATGCCGGACAAAGAGGCTTTCGCTCTATGCGGGTTTCTCCCATCCTGCTATGAATACTAGGCTAAGGCAAGCAGCAATAGCAGCCCACAGAACCGACTCTGATTTCCCAGCGACTGCTATGCTTTCGCAGAGGTTTTCAGTTTGGCATGAACCGCACTTCACTGCTGCTTCCACAGCAAGAATTTGGGTTTTCGCTCTTTCGCGGCAGGAAAGAAGATCCGCGGGAGAGCTGGTGCCTCTTGGGACTTGCTTTCCCGGGCTCCAAGTTCACGCCCGGGGTTCACCTTGCAAAGGCGAACTAAGCAGACACAGTCACAACCCTGCAGCTGCGTGCGTGTCCTAGCATGGCACTCTATGCCTATTACCATCTCCTGGGGTAGTAAGGCTTTGCCTTTTGTCCGGTGCTCAGGCAGACTCGAGGTCTAGGCCAGTCCTTCAGCACAGGGGAGAGGAGGCGACAGGATCACTGCACACGACCCATGCACTGGGATGCGGAACAGTGGGGGACTGTCTCCACTCCTTCCCTGGCACACGCCCTGCCACCCAATTCCTTGCCACATCTTGGTGGAAGACGGCATCTGACTGCCCGTTTCTCCATGGGGCTGTTTCTGCGAGTTCCGGAAATGGCACCTGGTGGCAAGCCCAAGTCTGCCCTTGGGACAGGTGGCCAAGGAGATGCTGTCTCCTTGGGACCAGAGGCACAGGACAGGCGTGCCTTCTGACCAGACTCCTGCCTTAGTGTGGAGCACGGGACCCTGCCCTAGTCATCCCCTCATGTCTCCTTAGCAGCCAGGCTTCCATCTCTCGGCACAGGGAGCGGGGGACACTTGTCTTGCCAGCGGCCTGCTGTTCGTGCCACGGCAGGCTATCCTGCGTCCCGAGTATTTCCCGACCACAAGGCCAACGGCTCCTTCTCTTCTCCGGGGGCGGCGTGCTCCGCCTTCCCCACACTTGATTTCCTCTCAGGCAGAGGGGATGCTAGGGCAAAGGGTATTTTGCTCCATGCGGGTATCTTCCACCGACCTGCAGAGACTAGGCCAGGCAAGCAGCAGCAGCATCCCCAAACCCAACTCTGATTTCCCAAAGAAAGTTGTGCTTTCCCAGGGGAGATTGCCCAGGCAAAGAGGCTTTCGCTGTATGCGGGTTTCTCCCACCGCGAGACAGGGCTCAGGCAAGCAGCAGCAGCCCGCAGAACATTTCTCAGCGAATGCTGTGCTTTCGCAGAGGCTTTGGCTTGGAGCGAACAGCACTTCGCTGCTGCTTCCTCAGCAAGGCTTCAGTCGCGTCAGGGAAGAAGAGTTTTGGGAGATCTGGTGCCTCTTGGGCCATGCTTTCCCTGGCTCATTGTTCGCGTCCTGGGTTCACCCTGCCAGACGGAACTAAGCAGACACAGCCACAACCCTACAGTAGCATGCGTAGCCTAGGAGGTACTCTATGCAATCTGCCATCTCCCAGTGTAGGCTTCGCTTGGCCTTTTACTCTGGCACTCAGGCGAACTCAAGGACTAGGCCAGTGCTTTCCCACAGGAAAGGAGAGCAGACATTATCCCTGCACACCGCCCGTATACTGAATAGGGAGCTTTGGGGGACTGTACCCACTCCTTCCCCTTAAAACTCCGTGCCTCCTCCAAGCTTCCACATCCTGGAGGAAGATGGCATCTGACTCCCCGTTATTTCAGGGAGCTGTTTCTGCGAGTTCAGGGTAGGCGCCTCGTGGGTAGAGCATGTCTGCCCCAGGGACAGGTGGCAAAGGAGCTGCTGTCTCCTTGGCCCTTAGGCTCAGGACAGGCATGCTTTCTACCCAGACTCCTTCCTAAGAGTGGAGCACGCGCCCTGCCCTACTCATCCCCTCCTGACTCCTCAGCAGACAGGCTTCCGTCTCTCTGCACAGGGAGCAGGTGACACTTGTATTGCCTCCGGCCGCTGTGCCTGCCAGGGCCGGCTCTCCTGCTTCGCAACCGTTTCAAGACCAGAAGGCCAACGGCTCCGGCTCTTCTCCCTGGGCAGCGTGCTGCCCCTTCCACAGATGCTCCTGGGGAGCCTAGTGAAAGACGTGTCCCTTTCCTTAAGGCTCTTTCCACAGGCGCAGCCGCGCATCTCTCTCAGGCAGAGGGGATGCCCAGGCAAAGAGGATTTTGCTCCATGCAGGTTTAATACACCGTGCTGTGGAGACCAACTCAGGCCAAAGGAGCATCCCTCAGACTGGACTCTGATTTCCCAAAGAATGCTGTGCTTTCCCAGAGGGGATGCCGGACAAAGAGGCTTTCGCTCTATGCGGGTTTTTACCATTCTGCTATGAATACTAGGCTAAGGCAAGCAGCAACAGCAGCCCACAGAACCGACTCTGATTTCCCAGCGACTGCTATGCTTTCGCAGAGGTTTTCAGCTTGGCATGAACCGCACTTCACTGCTGCTTCCTCAGCAAGAATTTAGGTTTTCGCTCTGTCGCGGCAGGGAAGAAGAGCCGCGGGAGAGCTGGTGGCTCTTGGAACTTGCTTTACCGGGCTCAAGTTCAAGCCCGGGGTTCACCTTGCTAAGCCAAACTAAGCAGACACAGTCACAACCCTGCAGCTGCGTACGTGTCCTAGCATGGCACTCTATGCCTATTACCATCTCCTGGGGTAGGTAAGGCTTTGCCTTTTGTCCGGTGCTCAGGCAGACTCGAGATCTAGGCCAGTCCTTAGGCACAGGGGAGAGGAGGCGTCAGGATCACTGCACACGACCCGTGCACTGGGATGGGGAACTGTGGGGGACTGTCTCCACTCCTTCCCTGGCACACTACCTGCCACCCAATTCCCACCAGATCTTGGTGGAAGACGGCATCTGACTGAACATTTCTCCATGGGGCTGTTTCTGCGAGTTCCGGGAATGGCACCTGGTGGCAAGCCCAAGTCTGCCCTTGGGACAGGTGGCCAAGGAGATCCTGTCCCCTTGGGACCAGAGGCACAGGACAGGCGTGCCTTCTCACCAGATTCCTGCCTTAGTGTGGAGCACGGGACCCTGCCCTAGTCATCCCCTCATGTCTCCTTAGCAGCCCGGCTTCCATCTCTCGGCACAGGGAGCGGGGGACACTTGTCTTGCCAGCGGCCTGCTGTTCGTGCCACGGCAGGCTAATCCTGCGTCCCGAGTGTTTCCCGACCCCAAGGCCAACGGCTCCTTCTCTTCTCCGGGGGCGGCGTGCTGCGCCTTCCCCACACTTGATTCCTTCTCAGGCAGAGGGGATGCTAGGGCAAAGGGTATTTTGCTCCATGCGGGTATTTTCCACCGACCTGCAGAGACTAGGCCAGGCAAGCAGCAGCAGCATCCCCAAAACCAACTCTGATTTCCCAAGGAACGCTGTGCTTTCCCAGGGAAGGTGGCCAGGCAAAGAGGCTTTCGCTGTATGCGGGTTTCTCCCACCGCGAGACAGGGCTCAGGCAAGCAGCAGCCCGCAGAACATTTCTCAGCGAATGCTGTGCTTTCGCAGAGGCTTTGGCTTGGAGCGAACAGCACTTCGCTGCTGCTTCCTCAGCAAGGCTTCAGTCGCGTCAGGGAAGAAGAGCTTTGGGAGAGCTGCTGCCTCTTAGGCCATGCTTTCCCTGGCTCATTGTTCGCGTCCTAGGTTCACCCTGCCCAGACGGAACTAAGCAGACACAGACACAACCCTACAGTAGCATGCGTAGCCTAGGATGGCACTCTATGCACACTACCATCTCCCAGTGTAGGCATCGCTTAGCCTTTAACTCTGGCACTCAGGCGAACTCGCGGACTAGGCCAGTGCTTTCCCACAGGAAAGGAGAGCAGACATTATCCCTGCACACCGCCCGTATACTGAATAGGGAGCTTTGGGGGACTGTACCCACTCCTTCCCCTTAAACCCCGTGCCTCCTCCAAGCTTCCACATCCTGGAGGAAGACGGCATCTGACTCCCCGTTATTTCAGGGAGCTGTTTCTGCGAGTTCAGGGTAGGCGCCTCGTGGCTAGAGCATGTGTGCCCCAGGGACAGGTGGCCAAGGAGCTGCTGTCTCCTTGGCCCTTAGGCTCAGGACAGGCATGCTTTCTACCCAGACTCCTTCCTAAGAGTGGAGCACGCGCCCTGCCCCCTGCCCTACTCATCCCCTCCTGTCTCCTTAGCAGCCAGGCTTCCGTCTCTCTGCAAAGGGAGCGGGTGACACTTGTATTCCCAACGGCCACTGTGCCTGCCAGGGCCGGCTCCCCTGCTTCGCAACCGTTTCCAGACCAGAAGGCCAACGGCTCCTGCACTTCTCCCTGGGAAGCGTGCTGCACCTTCCACAGACATGCTCCTGGGGAGCACAGTGAAAGACGTGACCCTTTCCTTAAGGCTCTTTGCACAGATGCAAGCGCTCTTCTCTCTCAGGCAGAGGGGTGCTAGGGCAAAGAGGATTTCGCTCCATGCGGGTATCTTCCACTATGCTGCAGAGACTAGCTCAGGCATTCAGCTGCAGCAGCATCACACACATCCGATTCTGATTTCCCAACGAATGCTGTGCCTTCCCAGAGGAGATGCCCGGGCAAAGAGGCTGTCGCTGTATGCGGGTATGTCCCACCGTGAGACTGGTCTCAGGCAAGCAGCAGAAGAGACCACAGAACCGACTCTGATTTCCCAGCGACTGCTAGCTTTCCCAGAGGTTTTCAGCTTGGCGCAAAACCGCACCTCGCTGCTGCTTCCTCAGCAAGGCTTTGGTCGTTCGCTCTGTCGCGGCAGGGAAAAAAAAGCCGCGGGAGAGCTGGTGCCTCTTGGGCCTTGCTTTCCCGGGCTCCAAGTTTGCACCCGGGGTTCACCTTGCTGAGCCGATCTAAGCAGACACCGTCACAACCCTGCAGCAGGGTGCGTGGCCTAGCATGGCACTCTATGCCTATTACCATCTCCTGGGGTAGGTAAGGCTTTGCTTTTTGTTCCGGCGCTCAGGCAGACTCGGGGTCTAGGCCAGTGCCTTCACCACAGGAGAGAGGAGGCGACAGGATCCCTGTACATGGCCCGTGCACTGGGATGGGGAACTGTGGGGGACAGTCTCCACTCCATCCTCGGCACACTCCCTGCCACCCACAAGCTGCAAAATCTTGGTGGAAGACGGCATCGGACTGCCCGTTTCTCCATGGAGTTGTTTCTGCGAGTTGTGGGTATGGCACCTGGTGGCAAGCCCAAGTCTGCCCTTGGGCCACGTGGCCAAGGAGATGCTGTCCCCTTCGGACCAGAGGCACAGGACAGGCCTGCCTTCTGCCCAGACTCCTTCCTCAGAGTGGAGCACACGCCCCTGCCCTAGTCGTCCCCTCATGTCTCCTTAGCAGCCAGGCTTCCATCTCTCTGGACGGGGAGCGGGGGACACTTGTCTTGCCACTGGCCTGCTGCCTGAGCCACGGCAGGCTATCCTGCTTCCCGAGCGTTTCACGACCCAAAGGCCAACGGCTCCTTCTCTTCTCTGTGGACAGCGTGCCGTGCCTTCCCCACACTTGCTTCTGGGGAGCGCGGTGACAGACGTGTGCAACCACGCTTCTCTCACAGGCAGAGGGGATGATAGGGCAAAGAGTATTTCGCTCCATGCGGTTTTCTTCCACACTGCTGCGGAGACTAGCTCAGGCAAGCAGCAGCAGCATCCCCAAACCAAACTCAGAGATTTCACAACGAATGCTGTGCTTTCCAAGGGCAGATGACAAGGCAAAGAGGCTTTCGCTGTATGCGGGATTCTCCCACCGCAAGACAGGGCTCAGGCAAGCAGCAGCAGCCCACAGATCATTTCTCAGCGAATGCTGTGCTTTCGCAGAGGCTTTGGCTTGGAGCGAACAGCACTTCGCTGCTGCTTCCTCAGCAAGGCTTCAGTCGCGTCAGGGAAGAACAGCTTCGGGAGAGCTGGTGCCTCTTGGGCCATGCTTTCCCTGGCTCATTGTTCACGTCCTGGGTTCACCGTGCCAAGCGGAACTAAGCGGACACAGCCACAACCCTACAGTAGCATGCGTAGCCTAGGATGGCACTCTATGCACACTACCATCTCCCAGTGTAGGCATCGCTTGGCCTTTTACTCTGGCACTCAGGTGAACTCGCGGACTAGGCCAGTGCTTTCCCACAGGAAAGGAGAGGTGACAGGATCCCTGCACACCGCCTGTACACTGAATAGGGAGCTTTGGGGGACTGTACCCACTCCTTCCCCTTAAACCCCGTGCCTCCTCCAAGCTTCCACATCCTGGAGGAAGACGGCATCTGACTCCCCGTTATTTCAGGGAGCTGTTTCTGCGAGTTCAGGGTAGGCGCCCCGTGGCTAGAGCATGTCTGCCCCAGGGACAGATGGCCAAGGAGCTGCTGTCTCCTTGGCCCACAGACTCAGGACAGGCATGCTTTCTACCCAGACTCCTTCCTAAGAGTGGAGCTCGCGCCCTGTCATTCTCATCACTTCCTGTCGCCTTAGCAGCCAGGCTTCCGTCTCTCTGCACAGGGAGCGGGTGACACTTGTATTGCCACCGGCCGCTGTGCCTGCCAGGGCTGGCTCTCCTGCTTCTCAAACGTTTCCAGACCAGAAGGCCAACGGCTACTGCTCTTTCTCCCTGGGCAGCGTGCTGCACCTTCCACAGATGCTCCTGGGGAGCCCAGTGAAAGACGTGTCCCTTTCCTTAAGGCTCTTTCCACAGGCGCAGCCGCGCTTCTCTCTCAGGCAGAGGGGATGCCCAGGCAAAGAGGATTTCGCTCCATGCGGGTTTATTACACAGTGCTGTGGAGACCAGCTCAGGCAAACAGGAGCATCCCTCAGACTGGACTCTGATTGCCCAAAGAATGCTGTGCTTTCCTAGAGGGGATGCCGGACAAAGAGGCTTTCGCTCTATGCGGGTTTCTCCCATCCTGCTATGAATACTAGGCTAAGGCAAGCAGCAATAGCAGCCCACAGAACCGACTCTGATTTCCCAGCGACTGCTATGCTTTCGCAGAGGTTTTCAGTTTGGCATGAACCGCACTTCACTGCTGCTTCCACAGCAAGAATTTGGGTTTTCGCTCTTTCGCGGCAGGAAAGAAGAGCCGCGGGAGAGCTGGTGCCTCTTGGGACTTGCTTTCCCGGGCTCCAAGTTCACGCCCGGGGTTCACCTTGCAAAGCCGAACTAAGCAGACACAGTCACAACCCTGCAGCTGCGTGCGTGTCCTAGCATGGCACTCTATGCCTATTACCATCTCCTGGGGTAGTAAGGCTTTGCCTTTTGTCCGGTGCTCAGGCAGACTCGAGGTCTAGGCCAGTCCTTCAGCACAGGGGAGAGGAGGCGACAGGATCACTGCACACGACCCATGCACTGGGATGCGGAACAGTGGGGGACTGTCTCCACTCCTTCCCTGGCACACGCCCTGCCACCCAATTCCTTGCCACATCTTGGTGGAAGACGGCATCTGACTGCCCGTTTCTCCATGGGGCTGTTTCTGCGAGTTCCGGAAATGGCACCTGGTGGCAAGCCCAAGTCTGCCCTTGGGACAGGTGGCCAAGGAGATGCTGTCTCCTTGGGACCAGAGGCACAGGACAGGCGTGCCTTCTGACCAGACTCCTGCCTTAGTGTGGAGCACGGGACCCTGCCCTAGTCATCCCCTCATGTCTCCTTAGCAGCCAGGCTTCCATCTCTCGGCACAGGGAGCGGGGGACACTTGTCTTGCCAGCGGCCTGCTGTTCGTGCCACGGCAGGCTATCCTGCGTCCCGAGTATATCCCGACCCCAAGGCCAACGGCTCCTTCTCTTCTCCGGGGGCGGCGTGCTCCGCCTTCCCCACACTTGATTTCCTCTCAGGCAGAGGGGATGCTAGGGCAAAGGGTATTTTGCTCCATGCGGGTATCTTCCACCGACCTGCAGAGACTAGGCCAGGCAAGCAGCAGCAGCATCCCCAAACCCAACTCTGATTTCCCAAAGAAAGTTGTGCTTTCCCAGGGGAGATGCCCAGGCAAAGAGGCTTTCGCTGTATGCGGGTTTCTCCCACCGCGAGACAGGGCTCAGGCAAGCAGCAGCAGCAGCCCGCAGAACATTTCTCAGCGAATGCTGTGCTTTCGCAGAGGCTTTGGCTTGGAGCGAACAGCACTTCGCTGCTGCTTCCTCAGCAAGGCTTCAGTCGCGTCAGGGAAGAAGAGTTTTGGGAGATCTGGTGCCTCTTGGGCCATGCTTTCCCTGGCTCATTGTTCGCGTCCTGGGTTCACCCTGCCAGACGGAACTAAGCAGACACAGCCACAACCCTACAGTAGCATGCGTAGCCTAGGAGGTACTCTATGCAATCTGCCATCTCCCAGTGTAGGCTTCGCTTGGCCTTTTACTCTGGCACTCAGGCGAACTCAAGGACTAGGCCAGTGCTTTCCCACAGGAAAGGAGAGCAGACATTATCCCTGCACACCGCCCGTATACTGAATAGGGAGCTTTGGGGGACTGTACCCACTCCTTCCCCTTAAACTCCGTGCCTCCTCCAAGCTTCCACATCCTGGAGGAAGATGGCATCTGACTCCCCGTTATTTCAGGGAGCTGTTTCTGCGAGTTCAGGGTAGGCGCCTCGTGGGTAGAGCATGTCTGCCCCAGGGACAGGTGGCAAAGGAGCTGCTGTCTCCTTGGCCCTTAGGCTCAGGACAGGCATGCTTTCTACCCAGACTCCTTCCTAAGAGTGGAGCACGCGCCCTGCCCTACTCATCCCCTCCTGACTCCTCAGCAGACAGGCTTCCGTCTCTCTGCACAGGGAGCAGGTGACACTTGTATTGCCTCCGGCCGCTGTGCCTGCCAGGGCCGGCTCTCCTGCTTCGCAACCGTTTCCAGACCAGAAGGCCAACGGCTCCGGCTCTTCTCCCTGGGCAGCGTGCTGCCCCTTCCACAGATGCTCCTGGGGAGCCTAGTGAAAGACGTGTCCCTTTCCTTAAGGCTCTTCCACACAGGCGCAGCCGCGCATCTCTCTCAGGCAGAGGGGATGCCCAGGCAAAGAGGATTTTGCTCCATGCAGGTTTAATACACCGTGCTGTGGAGACCAACTCAGGCCAAAGGAGCATCCCTCAGACTGGACTCTGATTTCCCAAAGAATGCTGTGCTTTCCCAGAGGGGATGCCGGACAAAGAGGCTTTCGCTCTATGCGGGTTTTTACCATTCTGCTATGAATACTAGGCTAAGGCAAGCAGCAGCAACAGCAGCCCACAGAACCGACTCTGATTTCCCAGCGACTGCTATGCTTTCGCAGAGGTTTTCAGCTTGGCATGAACCGCACTTCACTGCTGCTTCCTCAGCAAGAATTTAGGTTTTCGCTCTGTCGCGGCAGGGAAGAAGAGCCGCGGGAGAGCTGGTGGCTCTTGGAACTTGCTTTACCGGGCTCAAGTTCAAGCCCGGGGTTCACCTTGCTAAGCCAAACTAAGCAGACACAGTCACAACCCTGCAGCTGCGTACGTGTCCTAGCATGGCACTCTATGCCTATTACCATCTCCTGGGGTAGGTAAGGCTTTGCCTTTTGTCCGGTGCTCAGGCAGACTCGAGATCTAGGCCAGTCCTTAGGCACAGGGGAGAGGAGGCGTCAGGATCACTGCACACGACCCGTGCACTGGGATGGGGAACTGTGGGGGACTGTCTCCACTCCTTCCCTGGCACACTACCTGCCACCCAATTCCCACCAGATCTTGGTGGAAGACGGCATCTGACTGAACATTTCTCCATGGGGCTGTTTCTGCGAGTTCCGGGAATGGCACCTGGTGGCAAGCCCAAGTCTGCCCTTGGGACAGGTGGCCAAGGAGATCCTGTCCCCTTGGGACCAGAGGCACAGGACAGGCGTGCCTTCTCACCAGATTCCTGCCTTAGTGTGGAGCACGGGAACCTGCCCTAGTCATCCCCTCATGTCTCCTTAGCAGCCCGGCTTCCATCTCTCGGCACAGGGAGCGGGGGACACTTGTCTTGCCAGCGGCCTGCTGTTCGTGCCACGGCAGGCTATCCTGCGTCCCGAGTGTTTCCCGACCCCAAGGCCAACGGCTCCTTCTCTTCTCCGGGGGGGCGGCGTGCTGCGCCTTCCCCACACTTGATTCCTTCTCAGGCAGAGGGGATGCTAGGGCAAAGGGTATTTTGCTCCATGCGGGTATTTTCCACCGACCTGCAGAGACTAGGCCAGGCAAGCAGCAGCAGCATCCCCAAAACCAACTCTGATTTCCCAAGGAACGCTGTGCTTTCCCAGGGAAGGTGGCCAGGCAAAGAGGCTTTCGCTGTATGCGGGTTTCTCCCACCGCGAGACAGGGCTCAGGCAAGCAGCAGCCCGCAGAACATTTCTCAGCGAATGCTGTGCTTTCGCAGAGGCTTTGGCTTGGAGCGAACAGCACTTCGCTGCTGCTTCCTCAGCAAGGCTTCAGTCGCGTCAGGGAAGAAGAGCTTTGGGAGAGCTGCTGCCTCTTAGGCCATGCTTTCCCTGGCTCATTGTTCGCGTCCTAGGTTCACCCTGCCAGACGGAACTAAGCAGACACAGACACAACCCTACAGTAGCATGCGTAGCCTAGGATGGCACTCTATGCACACTACCATCTCCCAGTGTAGGCATCGCTTAGCCTTTAACTCTGGCACTCAGGCGAACTCGCGGACTAGGCCAGTGCTTTCCCACAGGAAAGGAGAGCAGACATTATCCCTGCACACCGCCCGTATACTGAATAGGGAGCTTTGGGGGACTGTACCCACTCCTTCCCCTTAAACCCCGTGCCTCCTCCAAGCTTCCACATCCTGGAGGAAGACGGCATCTGACTCCCCGTTATTTCAGGGAGCTGTTTCTGCGAGTTCAGGGTAGGCGCCTCGTGGCTAGAGCATGTGTGCCCCAGGGACAGGTGGCCAAGGAGCTGCTGTCTCCTTGGCCCTTAGGCTCAGGACAGGCAGGCATGCTTTCTACCCAGACTCCTTCCTAAGAGTGGAGCACGCGCCCTGCCCTACTCATCCCCTCCTGTCTCCTTAGCAGCCAGGCTTCCGTCTCTCTGCAAAGGGAGCGGGTGACACTTGTATTCCCAACGGCCACTGTGCCTGCCAGGGCCGGCTCCCCTGCTTCGCATCCGTTTCCAGACCAGAAGGCCAACGGCTCCTGCACTTCTCCCTGGGAAGCGTGCTGCACCTTCCACAGACATGCTCCTGGGGAGCACAGTGAAAGACGTGACCCTTTCCTTTAAGGCTCTTTGCACAGATGCAAGCGCTCTTCTCTCTCAGGCAGAGGGGTGCTAGGGCAAAGAGGATTTCGCTCCATGCGGGTATCTTCCACTATGCTGCAGAGACTAGCTCAGGCATTCAGCTGCAGCATCACACACATCCGATTCTGATTTCCCAACGAATGCTGTGCCTTCCCAGAGGAGATGCCCGGGCAAAGAGGCTGTCGCTGTATGCGGGTATGTCCCACCGTGAGACTGGTCTCAGGCAAGCAAGCAGCAGAAGAGACCACAGAACCGACTCTGATTTCCCAGCGACTGCTATGCTTTCCCAGAGGTTTTCAGCTTGGGCGCAAACCGCACCTCGCTGCTGCTTCCTCAGCAAGGCTTTGGTCGTTCGCTCTGTCGCGGCAGGGAAAAAAAGCCGCGGGAGAGCTGGTGCCTCTTGGGCCTTGCTTTCCCGGGCTCCAAGTTTGCACCCGGGGTTCACCTTGCTGAGCCGATCTAAGCAGACACCGTCACAACCCTGCAGCAGGGTGCGTGGCCTAGCATGGCACTCTATGCCTATTACCATCTCCTGGGGTAGGTAAGGCTTTGCTTTTTGTTCCGGCGCTCAGGCAGACTCGGGGTCTAGGCCAGTGCCTTCACCACAGGAGAGAGGAGGCGACAGGATCCCTGTACATGGCCCGTGCACTGGGATGGGGAACTGTGGGGGACAGTCTCCACTCCATCCTCGGCACACTCCCTGCCACCCACAAGCTGCAAAATCTTGGTGGAAGACGGCATCGGACTGCCCGTTTCTCCATGGAGTTGTTTCTGCGAGTTGTGGGTATGGCACCTGGTGGCAAGCCCAAGTCTGCCCTTGGGCCACGTGGCCAAGGAGATGCTGTCCCCTTCGGACCAGAGGCACAGGACAGGCCTGCCTTCTGCCCAGACTCCTTCCTCAGAGTGGAGCACACGCCCCTGCCCTAGTCGTCCCCTCATGTCTCCTTAGCAGCCAGGCTTCCATCTCTCTGGACGGGGAGCGGGGGGGACACTTGTCTTGCCACTGGCCTGCTGCCTGAGCCACGGCAGGCTATCCTGCTTCCCGAGCGTTTCACGACCCAAAGGCCAACGGCTCCTTCTCTTCTCTGTGGACAGCGTGCCGTGCCTTCCCACACACACTTGCTTGGGGAGCGCGGTGACAGACGTGTGCAACCACGCTTCTCTCACAGGCAGAGGGGATGATAGGGCAAAGAGTATTTCGCTCCATGCGGTTTTCTTCCACACTGCTGCGGAGACTAGCTCAGGCAAGCAGCAGCAGCATCCCCAAACCAAACTCAGATTTCACAACGAATGCTGTGCTTTCCAAGGGCAGATGACAAGGCAAAGAGGCTTTCGCTGTATGCGGGATTCTCCCACCGCAAGACAGGGCTCAGGCAAGCAGCAGCAGCCCACAGATCATTTCTCAGCGAATGCTGTGCTTTCGCAGAGGCTTTGGCTTGGAGCGAACAGCACTTCGCTGCTGCTTCCTCAGCAAGGCTTCAGTCGCGTCAGGGAAGAACAGCTTCGGGAGAGCTGGTGCCTCTTGGGCCATGCTTTCCCTGGCTCATTGTTCACGTCCTGGGTTCACCGTGCCAAGCGGAACTAAGCGGACACAGCCACAACCCTACAGTAGCATGCGTAGCCTAGGATGGCACTCTATGCACACTACCATCTCCCAGTGTAGGCATCGCTTGGCCTTTTACTCTGGCACTCAGGTGAACTCGCGGACTAGGCCAGTGCTTTCCCACAGGAAAGGAGAGGTGACAGGATCCCTGCACACCGCCTGTACACTGAATAGGGAGCTTTGGGGGACTGTACCCACTCCTTCCCCTTAAACCCCGTGCCTCCTCCAAGCTTCCACATCCTGGAGGAAGACGGCATCTGACTCCCCGTTATTTCAGGGAGCTGTTTCTGCGAGTTCAGGGTTGGCGCCCCGTGGCTAGAGCATGTCTGCCCCAGGGACAGATGGCCAAGGAGCTGCTGTCTCCTTGGCCCACAGACTCAGGACAGGCATGCTTTCTACCCAGACTCCTTCCTAAGAGTGGAGCTCGCGCCCTGTCATTCTCATCACTTCCTGTCGCCTTAGCAGCCAGGCTTCCGTCTCTCTGCACAGGGAGCGGGTGACACTTGTATTGCCACCGGCCGCTGTGCCTGCCAGGGCTGGCTCTCCTGCTTCTCAAACGTTTCCAGACCAGAAGGCCAACGGCTACTGCTCTTCTCCCTGGGCAGCGTGCTGCACCTTCCACAGATGCTCCTGGGGAGCCCAGTGAAAGACGTGTCCCTTTCCTTAAGGCTCTTTCCACAGGCGCAGCCGCGCTTCTCTCTCAGGCAGAGGGGATGCCCAGGCAAAGAGGATTTCGCTCCATGCGGGTTTATTACACAGTGCTGTGGAGACCAGCTCAGGCAAACAGGAGCATCCCTCAGACTGGACTCTGATTGCCCAAAGAATGCTGTGCTTTCCTAGAGGGGATGCCGGACAAAGAGGCTTTCGCTCTATGCGGGTTTCTCCCATCCTGCTATGAATACTAGGCTAAGGCAAGCAGCAATAGCAGCCCACAGAACCGACTCTGATTTCCCAGCGACTGCTATGCTTTCGCAGAGGTTTTCAGTTTGGCATGAACCGCACTTCACTGCTGCTTCCACAGCAAGAATTTGGGTTTTCGCTCTTTCGCGGCAGGAAAGAAGAGCCGCGGGAGAGCTGGTGCCTCTTGGGACTTGCTTTCCCGGGCTCCAAGTTCACGCCCGGGGTTCACCTTGCAAAGCCGAACTAAGCAGACACAGTCACAACCCTGCAGCTGCGTGCGTGTCCTAGCATGGCACTCTATGCCTATTACCATCTCCTGGGGTAGTAAGGCTTTGCCTTTTGTCCGGTGCTCAGGCAGACTCGAGGTCTAGGCCAGTCCTTCAGCACAGGGGAGAGGAGGCGACAGGATCACTGCACACGACCCATGCACTGGGATGCGGAACAGTGGGGGACTGTCTCCACTCCTTCCCTGGCACACGCCCTGCCACCCAATTCCTTGCCACATCTTGGTGGAAGACGGCATCTGACTGCCCGTTTCTCCATGGGGCTGTTTCTGCGAGTTCCGGAAATGGCACCTGGTGGCAAGCCCAAGTCTGCCCTTGGGACAGGTGGCCAAGGAGATGCTGTCTCCTTGGGACCAGAGGCACAGGACAGGCGTGCCTTCTGACCAGACTCCTGCCTTAGTGTGGAGCACGGGACCCTGCCCTAGTCATCCCCTCATGTCTCCTTAGCAGCCAGGCTTCCATCTCTCGGCACAGGGAGCGGGGGACACTTGTCTTGCCAGCGGCCTGCTGTTCGTGCCACGGCAGGCTATCCTGCGTCCCGAGTATATCCCGACCCCAAGGCCAACGGCTCCTTCTCTTCTCCGGGGGCGGCGTGCTCCGCCTTCCCCACACTTGATTTCCTCTCAGGCAGAGGGGATGCTAGGGCAAAGGGTATTTTGCTCCATGCGGGTATCTTCCACCGACCTGCAGAGACTAGGCCAGGCAAGCAGCAGCAGCATCCCCAAACCCAACTCTGATTTCCCAAAGAAAGTTGTGCTTTCCCAGGGGAGATGCCCAGGCAAAGAGGCTTTCGCTGTATGCGGGTTTCTCCCACCGCGAGACAGGGCTCAGGCAAGCAGCAGCAGCCCGCAGAACATTTCTCAGCGAATGCTGTGCTTTCGCAGAGGCTTTGGCTTGGAGCGAACAGCACTTCGCTGCTGCTTCCTCAGCAAGGCTTCAGTCGCGTCAGGGAAGAAGAGTTTTGGGAGATCTGGTGCCTCTTGGGCCATGCTTTCCCTGGCTCATTGTTCGCGTCCTGGGGGTTCACCCTGCCAGACGGAACTAAGCAGACACAGCCACAACCCTACAGTAGCATGCGTAGCCTAGGAGGTACTCTATGCAATCTGCCATCTCCCAGTGTAGGCTTCGCTTGGCCTTTTACTCTGGCACTCAGGCGAACTCAAGGACTAGGCCAGTGCTTTCCCACAGGAAAGGAGAGCAGACATTATCCCTGCACACCGCCCGTATACTGAATAGGGAGCTTTGGGGGACTGTACCCACTCCTTCCCCTTAAACTCCGTACCTCCTCCAAGCTTCCACATCCTGGAGGAAGATGGCATCTGACTCCCCGTTATTTCAGGGAGCTGTTTCTGCGAGTTCAGGGTAGGCGCCTCGTGGGTAGAGCATGTCTGCCCCAGGGACAGGTGGCAAAGGAGCTGCTGCTGTCTCCTTGGCCCTTAGGCTCAGGACAGGCATGCTTTCTACCCAGACTCCTTCCTAAGAGTGGAGCACGCGCCCTGCCCTACTCATCCCCTCCTGACTCCTCAGCAGACAGGCTTCCGTCTCTCTGCACAGGGAGCAGGTGACACTTGTATTGCCTCCGGCCGCTGTGCCTGCCAGGGCCGGCTCTCCTGCTTCGCAACCGTTTCCAGACCAGAAGGCCAACGGCTCCGGCTCTTCTCCCTGGGCAGCGTGCTGCCCCTTCCACAGATGCTCCTGGGGAGCCTAGTGAAAGACGTGTCCCTTTCCTTAAGGCTCTTTCCACAGGCGCAGCCGCGCATCTCTCTCAGGCAGAGGGGATGCCCAGGCAAAGAGGATTTTGCTCCATGCAGGTTTAATACACCATGCTGTGGAGACCAACTCAGGCCAAAGGAGCATCCCTCAGACTGGACTCTGATTTCCCAAAGAATGCTGTGCTTTCCCAGAGGGGATGCCGGACAAAGAGGCTTTCGCTCTATGCGGGTTTTTTACCATTCTGCTATGAATACTAGGCTAAGGCAAGCAGCAACAGCAGCCCACAGAACCGACTCTGATTTCCCAGCGACTGCTATGCTTTCGCAGAGGTTTTCAGCTTGGCATGAACCGCACTTCACTGCTGCTTCCTCAGCAAGAATTTAGGTTTTCGCTGTCTGTCGCGGCAGGGAAGAAGAGCCGCGGGAGAGCTGGTGGCTCTTGGAACTTGCTTTACCGGGCTCAAGTTCAAGCCCGGGGTTCACCTTGCTAAGCCAAACTAAGCAGACACAGTCACAACCCTGCAGCTGCGTACGTGTCCTAGCATGGCACTCTATGCCTATTACCATCTCCTGGGGTAGGTAAGGCTTTGCCTTTTGTCCGGTGCTCAGGCAGACTCGAGATCTAGGCCAGTCCTTAGGCACAGGGGAGAGGAGGCGTCAGGATCACTGCACACGACCCGTGCACTGGGATGGGGAACTGTGGGGGACTGTCTCCACTCCTTCCCTGGCACACTACCTGCCACCCAATTCCCACCAGATCTTGGTGGAAGACGGCATCTGACTGAACATTTCTCCATGGGGCTGTTTCTGCGAGTTCCGGGAATGGCACCTGGTGGCAAGCCCAAGTCTGCCCTTGGGACAGGTGGCCAAGGAGATCCTGTCCCCTTGGGACCAGAGGCACAGGACAGGCGTGCCTTCTCACCAGATTCCTGCCTTAGTGTGGAGCACGGGAACCTGCCCTAGTCATCCCCTCATGTCTCCTTAGCAGCCCGGCTTCCATCTCTCGGCACAGGGAGCGGGGGACACTTGTCTTGCCAGCGGCCTGCTGTTCGTGCCACGGCAGGCTATCCTGCGTCCCGAGTATATCCCGACCCCAAGGCCAACGGCTCCTTCTCTTCTCCGGGGGCGGCGTGCTCCGCCTTCCCCACACTTGATTTCCTCTCAGGCAGAGGGGATGCTAGGGCAAAGGGTATTTTGCTCCATGCGGGTATCTTCCACCGACCTGCAGAGACTAGGCCAGGCAAGCAGCAGCAGCATCCCCAAACCCAACTCTGATTTCCCAAAGAAAGTTGTGCTTTCCCAGGGGAGATGCCCAGGCAAAGAGGCTTTCGCTGTATGCGGGTTTCTCCCACCGCGAGACAGGGCTCAGGCAAGCAGCAGCAGCAGCCCGCAGAACATTTCTCAGCGAATGCTGTGCTTTCGCAGAGGCTTTGGCTTGGAGCGAACAGCACTTCGCTGCTGCTTCCTCAGCAAGGCTTCAGTCGCGTCAGGGAAGAAGAGTTTTGGGAGATCTGGTGCCTCTTGGGCCATGCTTTCCCTGGCTCATTGTTCGCGTCCTGGGTTCACCCTGCCAGACGGAACTAAGCAGACACAGCCACAACCCTACAGTAGCATGCGTAGCCTAGGAGGTACTCTATGCAATCTGCCATCTCCCAGTGTAGGCTTCGCTTGGCCTTTTACTCTGGCACTCAGGCGAACTCAAGGACTAGGCCAGTGCTTTCCCACAGGAAAGGAGAGCAGACATTATCCCTGCACACCGCCCGTATACTGAATAGGGAGCTTTGGGGGACTGTACCCACTCCTTCCCCTTAAACTCCGTACCTCCTCCAAGCTTCCACATCCTGGAGGAAGATGGCATCTGACTCCCCGTTATTTCAGGGAGCTGTTTCTGCGAGTTCAGGGTAGGCGCCTCGTGGGTAGAGCATGTCTGCCCCAGGGACAGGTGGCAAAGGAGCTGCTGTCTCCTTGGCCCTTAGGCTCAGGACAGGCATGCTTTCTACCCAGACTCCTTCCTAAGAGTGGAGCACGCGCCCTGCCCTACTCATCCCCTCCTGACTCCTCAGCAGACAGGCTTCCGTCTCTCTGCACAGGGAGCAGGTGACACTTGTATTGCCTCCGGCCGCTGTGCCTGCCAGGGCCGGCTCTCCCTGCTTCGCAACCGTTTCCAGACCAGAAGGCCAACGGCTCCGGCTCTTCTCCCTGGGCAGCGTGCTGCCCCTTCCACAGATGCTCCTGGGGAGCCTAGTGAAAGACGTGTCCCTTTCCTTAAGGCTCTTTCCACAGGCGCAGCCGCGCATCTCTCTCAGGCAGAGGGGATGCCCAGGCAAAGAGGATTTTGCTCCATGCAGGTTTAATACACCATGCTGTGGAGACCAACTCAGGCCAAAGGAGCATCCCTCAGACTGGACTCTGATTTCCCAAAGAATGCTGTGCTTTCCCAGAGGGGATGCCGGACAAAGAGGCTTTCGCTCTATGCGGGTTTTTTACCATTCTGCTATGAATACTAGGCTAAGGCAAGCAGCAACAGCAGCCCACAGAACCGACTCTGATTTCCCAGCGACTGCTATGCTTTCGCAGAGGTTTTCAGCTTGGCATGAACCGCACTTCACTGCTGCTTCCTCAGCAAGAATTTAGGTTTTCGCTCTGTCGCGGCAGGGAAGAAGAGCCGCGGGAGAGCTGGTGGCTCTTGGAACTTGCTTTACCGGGCTCAAGTTCAAGCCCGGGGTTCACCTTGCTAAGCCAAACTAAGCAGACACAGTCACAACCCTGCAGCTGCGTACGTGTCCTAGCATGGCACTCTATGCCTATTACCATCTCCTGGGGTAGGTAAGGCTTTGCCTTTTGTCCGGTGCTCAGGCAGACTCGAGATCTAGGCCAGTCCTTAGGCACAGGGGAGAGGAGGCGTCAGGATCACTGCACACGACCCGTGCACTGGGATGGGGAACTGTGGGGGACTGTCTCCACTCCTTCCCTGGCACACTACCTGCCACCCAATTCCCACCAGATCTTGGTGGGAAGACGGCATCTGACTGAACATTTCTCCATGGGGCTGTTTCTGCGAATTCCGGGAATGGCACCTGGTGGCAAGCCCAAGTCTGCCCTTGGGACAGGTGGCCAAGGAGATCCTGTCCCCTTGGGACCAGAGGCACAGGACAGGCGTGCCTTCTCACCAGATTCCTGCCTTAGTGTGGAGCACGGGAACCTGCCCTAGTCATCCCCTCATGTCTCCTTAGCAGCCCGGCTTCCATCTCTCGGCACAGGGAGCGGGGGACACTTGTCTTGCCAGCGGCCTGCTGTTCGTGCCACGGCAGGCTATCCTGCGTCCCGAGAGTGTTTCCCGACCCCAAGGCCAACGGCTCCTTCTCTTCTCCGGGGGCGGCGTGCTGCGCCTTCCCCACACTTGATTCCTTCTCAGGCAGAGGGGATGCTAGGGCAAAGGGTATTTTGCTCCATGCGGGTATTTTCCACCGACCTGCAGAGACTAGGCCAGGCAAGCAGCTGCAGCATCCCCAAAACCAACTCTGATTTCCCAAGGAACGCTGTGCTTTCCCAGGGAAGGTGGCCAGGCAAAGAGGCTTTCGCTGTATGCGGGTTTCTCCCACCGCGAGACAGGGCTCAGGCAAGCAGCAGCCCGCAGAACATTTCTCAGCGAATGCTGTGCTTTCGCAGAGGCTTTGGCTTGGAGCGAACAGCACTTCGCTGCTGCTTCCTCAGCAAGGCTTCAGTCAGTCGCGTCAGGGAAGAAGAGCTTTGGGAGAGCTGCTGCCTCTTAGGCCATGCTTTCCCTGGCTCATTGTTCGCGTCCTAGGTTCACCCTGCCAGACGGAACTAAGCAGACACAGACACAACCCTACAGTAGCATGCGTAGCCTAGGATGGCACTCTATGCACACTACCATCTCCCAGTGTAGGCATCGCTTAACCTTTAACTCTGGCACTCAGGCGAACTCGCGGACTAGGCCAGTGCTTTCCCACAGGAAAGGAGAGCAGACATTATCCCTGCACACACCGCCCGTATACTGAATAGGGAGCTTTGGGGGACTGTACCCACTCCTTCCCCTTAAACCCCGTGCCTCCTCCAAGCTTCCACATCCTGGAGGAAGACGGCATCTGACTCCCCGTTATTTCAGGGAGCTGTTTCTGCGAGTTCAGGGTAGGCGCCTCGTGGCTAGAGCATGTGTGCCCCAGGGACAGGTGGCCAAGGAGCTGCTGTCTCCTTGGCCCTTAGGCTCAGGACAGGCATGCTTTCTACCCAGACTCCTTCCTAAGAGTGGAGCACGCGCCCTGCCCTACTCATCCCCTCCTGTCTCCTTAGCAGCCAGGCTTCCGTCTCTCTGCAAAGGGAGCGGGTGACACTTGTATTCCCAACGGCCACTGTGCCTGCCAGGGCCGGCTCCCCTGCTTCGCATCCGTTTCCAGACCAGAAGGCCAACGGCTCCTGCACTTCTCCCTGGGAAGCGTGCTGCACCTTCCACAGACATGCTCCTGGGGAGCACAGTGAAAGACGTGACCCTTTCCTTAAGGCTCTTTCCACAGATGCAAGCGCTCTTCTCTCTCAGGCAGAGGGGTGCTAGGGCAAAGAGGATTTCGCTCCATGCGGGTATCTTCCACTATGCTGCAGAGACTAGCTCAGGCATTCAGCTGCAGCATCACACACATCCGATTCTGATTTCCCAACGAATGCTGTGCCTTCCCAGAGGAGATGCCCGGGCAAAGAGGCTGTCGCTGTATGCGGGTATGTCCCACCGTGAGACTGGTCTCAGGCAAGCAGCAGAAGAGACCACAGAACCGACTCTGATTTCCCAGCGACTGCTATGCTTTCCCAGAGGTTTTCAGCTTGGCGCAAACCGCACCGCGCTGCTGCTGCCTCAGTAAGGCTTTGGTCGTTCGCTCTGTCGCGGCAGGGAAAAAAAGCCGCGGGAGAGCTGGTGCCTCTTGGGCCTTGCTTTCCCGGGCTCCAAGTTTGCACCCGGGGTTCACCTTGCTGAGCCGATCTAAGCAGACACCGTCACAACCCTGCAGCAGGGTGCGTGGCCTAGCATGGCACTCTATGCCTATTACCATCTCCTGGGGTAGGTAAGGCTTTGCTTTTTGTTCCGGCGCTCAGGCAGACTCGGGGTCTAGGCCAGTGCCTTCACCACAGGAGAGAGGAGGCGACAGGATACCTGTACATGGCCCGTGCACTGGGATGGGGAACTGTGGGGGACAGTCTCCACTCCATCCTCGGCACACTCCCTGCCACCCACAAGCTGCAAAATCTTGGTGGAAGACGGCATCGGACTGCCCGTTTCTCCATGGAGTTGTTTCTGCGAGTTGTGGGTATGGCACCTGGTGGCAAGCCCAAGTCTGCCCTTGGGCCACGTGGCCAAGGAGATGCTGTCCCCTTCGGACCAGAGGCACAGGACAGGCCTGCCTTCTGCCCAGACTCCTTCCTCAGAGTGGAGCACACGCCCCTGCCCTAGTCGTCCCCTCATGTCTCCTTAGCAGCCAGGCTTCCATCTCTCGGCACAGGGAGCGGGTGACACTTGTCTTGCCAGCGGCCTGCTGTTCGTGCCACGGCAGGCTATCCTGCGTCCCGAGTGTTTCCCGACCCCAAGGCCAACGGCTCCTTCTCTTCTCCGGGGGCGGCGTGCTGCGCCTTCCCCACACTTGATTCCCTCAGGCAGAGGGGATGCTAGGGCAAAGGGTATTTTGCTCCATGCGGGTATCTTACACAGACCTGCAGAGACTAGGCCAGGCAAGCAGCAGCAGCATCCCCAAACCCAACTCTGATTTCCCAAGGAACGTTGTGCTTTCCCTGGTGAGGTGCCCAGGCAAAGAGGCTTTCGCTGTATGCGGGTTTCTCCCACCGCTAGACAGGGCTCAGGAGAGCAGCAGCCCGCAGAACATTTCTCAGCGAATGCTGTGCTTTCGCAGAGGCTTTGGCTTGGAGCGAACAGCACTTCGCTGCTGCTTCCTAAGCAAGGCTTCAGTCGCGTCAGGGAAGAAGAGCTTTGGGAGAGCTGGTGCCTCTTGGACCTTGCTTTCCCTGGATCATGTTCGCGTCCTGGGTTCACCCTGCCAGGCGGAACTAAGCAGACACAGCCACAACCCTACAGTAGCATGCGTAGCCTAGGAGGTACTCTATGCAATCTACCATCTCCCAGTGTAGGCATCGCTTGGCCTTTTACTCTGGCACTCAGGCGAACTCGCGGACTAGGCCAGTGCTTTTCCACAGGAAAGGAGAGCAGACATTATCCCTCCACACCGCCCGTATACTGAATAGGGAGCTTTGGGGGACTGTACCCACTCCTTCCCGTTAAAACCCGTGCCTCCTCCAAGCTTCCACATCCTGGAGGTAGACGGCATCGGACTCCCCGTTATTTCAGGTAGCTCTTTCTGCGAGTTCAGGGTAGGCGCCTCGTGGCTATAGCATGTCTGCCCCAGGGAAAGGTGGCCAAGGAGTTGCTGTCTCCTTGGCCCTTAGGCTCAGGACAGGCATGCTTTCTACCCAGACTCCTTCCTAAGAGTGGAGCACGCGCCCTGCCTTACTCATCCCCTCCTGTCTCCTTAGCAGCCAGGCTTCCGTCTCTCTGCAAAGGGCGCGGGAGACACTTGTATTGCCAACGCCCGCGGTGCCTGCCAGGGCCGGCTCTCGTGCTTCGCAACCGTTTCCAGACCAGAAGGCCAACGGCTCCTGCACTTCTCCCTGGGAAGCGTGCTGCACCTTCCACAGACATGCTCCCGGGGAGCACAGTGAAAGACGTGACCCTTTCCTTAAGGCTCTTTCCACAGATGCAAGCGCTCTTCTCTCTCAGGCAGAGGGGTGCTAGGGCAAAGAGGATTTCGCTCCATGCGGGTATCTTCCACCATGCTGCGGAGACTAGTTCAGGCATTCAGCTGCAGCATAACACACATCCGATTCTGATTTCCCAACGAATGCTCTGCCTTCCGGGAGGAGATGCCTGGGCAAAGAGGCTTTCGCTGTATGCGGGTATCTCCCATCGCGAGACTGGGCTGAGGCAAGCAGCAGAAGAGACCGCAGAACCGACTCTGATTTCCCAGCGACTGCTATGCTTTCACAGAGGTTTTCAGCTTGGTGCAAACCGCACCTCGCTGCTGCTTCCTCAGCAAGGCTTTGGTCGTTCGCTCTGTCGTGGCAGGGAAGAAAAGCCGCGGGAGAACTGGTGCCTCTTGGCCCTTGCTTTCCCGGGCTTCAAGTTTGCGCCTGGGATTCACCTTGCTGAGCCGAATAAGCAGACACAGTCACAACCCTGCAGCAGCGTGCGTTGCCTAGCATGGCACTCTATGCCTATTACCATCTCCTGGGGTAGGTAAGGCTTTGCTTTTTGTTCCGGCGCTCAGGCAAACTCAGGGTCTAGGCCAGTGCCTTCACCACAGGAGAGAGGAGGTGGCAGGATCCCTGTACATGGCCCGTGCACTGGGATTGGGAACTGTGGGGGACAGTCTCCACTCCATCCTCGGCACACTCCCTGCCACCCACAAGCTGCAAAATCTTGGTGGAAGACGGCATCGGATTGCCCGTTTCTCCATGGAGTTGTTTCTGCGAGTTGTGGGTATGGCACCGCATTTGGTGAAGGTATTTTGCACACGGGAAGGACCCGAATTTGGGGAGCCAGTGAGTGGACTGTTAAGAGCTGACCTTGCATTACCCCCAGAAACCTTGCTGCTCTCCTTATCTCTGGTACCACAGAACGTGACCTTATTTGGAACTAGAGTCCTTACTCATGCAATCACATTAGAGTGAGGTCATTAGAGTGGGCCCTAATCTCCTGTAACTGACCTCCTTATGTAAAGGGAAAATCTGGACAGAGAGATGCCCCTACTGTCAGTGGTGGGCAGTGCATGAACTTCTAGAACCCTGACAGTAGTGGAAAACAGACTCAGGCTGGGTACTAGGTAAATGGGAGCTCTAGTGGAATTTCAGATGAAGATGCTGTGGACCTCGGCTTCCCAGGTCATAGTGATGTTAGGATTCAAATTCAAGTCAGAGATGAAAGAAACATCTGGACTCGGTCCTCAGGTACACACAGTATTCTGAACTGAGGCTAGAACCAGAGACCATTCTAATGAAATGCCTCCACAGGTGGGCTCTCACAGGTGGGCTCCGACTTAGTTTCCTGTATATTCATTCATGGAATCGCTCTGCGGGTCAACATGCAGAACAAAACCATTTAATAAAAGTGACAATGAGGTGAGGAAAGGGAGGCCAGAAGGCATGTGAATGTGGAGAGAGGAAGAGCCAGGGTGGAAAACCCGAGAATCCCTCCCTGCGCTCCTTGCTGCCAGGGAGGTCTGAGGGACTAGTTTCCACCTGGGATCCCAAGTCCAGAACAAAAGTGGCGGGTCCAAGGCTCGGGATGAGGGAAGGGGTTCCTCGGCACCCAGCGTGGGGGTGCCAAACGATGGGGGCTATTGCGCTCGCTGGCGGGGGGGCACCTCGCATGGCTCCGTCCCCGGCCCGACCCCTTGGGGTCCCGGGTGTGGCCTGTCGTCCGGGGTGGTCCTGCTGCCCCTGGGGTCGCGGGAGGCTGGGTCCCAACACCCCCGTGAGATCGCGGCCCGCGCTTTCTGCTCCAGATGAGGGCGCGGCGCGGTGTCACTTTATCTGCTCACAGAGGGTCCTCTGGAGAAACCATGGGGCGGGGCGGGGCAGCGGGCCACGGGAGCGGGACAGCACGGCCTCAGGGGCTGGGCTGGAGCGCGGGAGTGCAGGGGCGGCGAGGAAGGGGGTCCTGAGTCCTGACTAGGCCTCAGCACAGCACCGTGGCGCTGTGAGCCCCTCCTCTGCCAGCCCCTCCACCTCCTCTCAGACTCTCCACCGTGTCCTCTAGCTCACTTCCCGCTTCCGCAATTAGCAAAGCCCCTTCTCCGGGCCGCCCCCACCCCCCTCCCCCTCCGCCCTGAGGCGCGGGCCGGGCACGGGCGCCGGCGAAGCCCCGGGGGCCTGCGAGCGTGGCCAGCGCCAGCACTGGGCAGCCTCCTAGCCTGGCTCCCGGAGCGGGTGTCCGAGTGCTGCCTGGCTGCGAAAAGATCATCAGCCCTAAACCCGGCTGCACTCTCGGGTCAATTCACTGGCTTCCTGATTGTGCTCAAAGCCGGGAACCAGCTTCCCCAGCACAGGCCTGGGCTGAGATGCCTGCCCGCGATCTGTTTGAGCAGTCTCCTAGTCTCCAGGCAGGGTCCGCCATTGCATGATGGCACCCGCGAATCACTTCGACCTGGATGTTTGGGTTTTTTGTTTGTTTTTTGGTTATTGGTTATTACATGACCTCCATGGTAGGTGCTCCACAAAGGGAGTGAAAAGAGGACGCCTGATACATACGCATATGGCCATTCTAGAAAAAGAGCTTGGGGTTCTCGCGGTAGCGCGGCATTGGTCCTTGCACTATGTTTTAATAGAAATGGGATTATGCACCAACTTACTTAAATGAGCATAGTTTGAAATCGTTTACTAAGAATAAATATTTAAAACAGTTATATTTTAACTAAATCTATCATCAATCATAAATCTATTACACTAAGGTTACAGGCAATTTAAATGCAATAGCACTCTCTTCAGGGTTTTAAATAATCGGTGTCTGTCTTGGCACCTGAGATTGCAAAGATAGGAAATGGTTTGTAAAAGATCATATAATAGCTTTTACTATACGGTATCAGCAATTTATCCTAAAGGAGCGGCCTCCAGCTAAAAACTCAGCTTTGAAAAATGCAGAAAAGCAGCAAACGTTAACATACGCTCTTGGTGACCAGAGGCATACTTTGTGCCCCTCATCATGTCTTTCGTGGTTCTGAGGCCCTTGGCGCTCAGTAGTTTAGTGTCTTATTCTCTGGAATAGGCCATTGAAGAAATACCAGGCCCAGAGAAGAAGGTCCTGCTGGGTGTCTGAAGAAAGTACAACCTTTTAGATGAAGCTTTCTGGGGAATTTGTTAGTGGTTTGGTCTGCTTCTGATAGGAAGGGAAATTTTATTTTTAAAGACTTTATTTATTTGATAGAGATCACAAGTAGGAAGAGAGGCAGGCAGAGAGAGAGGAAGAAAGAGGCTCCCTGCTGAGGAGTGAGCCTGATGTGGGGCTCGATCCCAGGACCCTGGAATCATGACCTGAGCCGAAGGCAGAGGCTTTAACTCACTCTGCCACCCAGGTGCCCAAGGTAAATTTTTTTTTAAAGATTTTATTTATTTATTTGACAGACAGAGATCACAAGTAGGCAGAGAGCAGGCAGAGAGAGAAGTGGAAGCAGGCTCCCTGCTGAGCAGAGAGCCAGACATGGGGCTCAATCCCAGGACCCTAGGATCATGACCTGAGCCGAACGCAAAGGCCCAGTGAGCCAAACACACTGAGCCACTCGGGTGCCCCAGGAAGGGAAATTTTTTAAAGAGTATTTTCTCTTTTAATCTATTTTGAGGTTTGGTTTGTGGTTCTTTCTGACTTCTCATGAAGATGGAATTTCTTCTGAGGTTGGTTTTCAGGAACCGCACATCAAATCGAGCTATCTTGTTAGCAATAAATAAATAAATAAATAAATAAATAAAAGCTCAAGTGTTGGTATAAAGCTATTATGCTTTTCAAAACCCCAAACTATAATTCATGTATCGTGGTCATTCTTTATCATATCAAACAGGAGAGGTGGCAGAAACGCACTTTCAGGTTAATTCTTTTACAGGAAGATTGACTTATGAACCTCCTTTGTTATTCCCTTTCATTCAATTTCCCTGTACCTCCTTTTCTATGAATTGTAATGGTAAACCATCATTATTTTTATTGTTGGCCAGTGAGAATTAGAGAGCAATGCCCAAGAGAAAGCAGAAGGCAGATTTATTAAAGCAACAGCACACTATCTAAGGGAGAGCAGGTGGTATTCCATGAGGTGGAGCTGGCCCTTACTTTGTTTTGGGATTGGATATCTCTTGGTCTTTTTGAAGTGGGAGGACCTTCAACATGCAGTGGATTGATCTCTAATGGAGGCTGCTTCCAATCATTTGGGGGACTCCTCCCACATGTTGGGAAAAGGAGTTGTTGTCATTTTTATTTTATTTTTTTCAGGGTTCCAAAATTCACTGTTTATGCACCACACCCAGTGCTCCATGCAATATGTGCCCTCCATAACTCCCATTAACAGGCTTACCCAACCCTCTGCCCCCTCCCCTAAAAACTCTCAGTTTGTTTCTCAGAGTCTCTCATGGTTTGTCTCCCCCTCCAATTCCCCCCCACTCACTTCTCCTCTTGATCACCCAGTGTCTTCTGTTATTCTTTATGCTCCACAATTAAGTGAAACCATATGGAAATTGACAATCTCTGCTTGAATTATTCCACTCAGGATTATCTCCTCCTGTCCCGTCCATGTTGATACAAAAGTTGGGTATCCTTCCTTTCAGAAGGAAGCATAATACTCCATTGTAAAAATGGATCATATCTTCTTTATCTGTTCATCCATTGAAGGTTATCTTGGTTCTTTCCAATGTTTAATGACTGTGGCCATTGCTGCTATAAACATTAGGGTACAGATGTCCCTTCTTTTCACTGCATCTGTATCTTAGGGGTAAATACTCAGTAGTGCAATTGCAGGGTCATAGGGTAGCTCTAATTTTAATTTCTTAAGGAGTCTCCACACTGTATCCCAAAGTAGCTCCACCAACTGGCATTCTCACCAATAGTGTAAGAGGGTTCCCCATTCTCCACATCCTCTCCAACACTTGTTGTTTATTGCCTTCTTAATTTTGGCCATTCTAACTGTGTAAGGTGGTATCCCAATGTGCTTTTGATTTGAATCTCCCTGATGGATAATGATGATGAACATTTTCTCATGCATCTGTTTGCCATTTGTATGTCTTCTTTGGAGAAGTGTCTGTTCATGTCTTCTGCCCATTTTTTGACATGATTATCTGTTTTGTGTGTGTTGAGTTTGAGGAGTTCTTTATAGATCTTGGATATCAGCCCTTTATCTGTAATGTCATTTGTGAAAATCTTCTCCCATTCCGTGGGTTGTCTCTTCATTTTGTTGACTGTTTCCTTTGCTGTGCAGAAACTTTTGATCTTGATGAAGTCCCAAAAGTTCATTTTTGCTTCTGTTTCCTTTGTCTTTGGGGACATGTCTTGAAAGAATTTGCTGTGGCCAGTGTCCAAGAGGTTACTGCCTATGTTCTCCTATAGGATTTTGATAGATTCCTGCCTCACGTTGAGGTCGTTTGTCCATTTCGAATTTATCTTTATGTATGGTATAAGAGAATGGTTGAGTGTCATTCTTCCATACATAGCTGTCCAATTTTTCCAGCACCATTGATTGAAGAGGCTGTCTTTTTTCCACTGTGTAATTTTCTCTGCTTTGTCAAAGATTTTTTGACCATAGAATTGATGGTCCATATCTGGGCACTATACTCTAATCCACTAGTCTACAAGTCTTTTTAACCCACTGAGCCACCCAGGTGCCCCTTTTAAGCTATTATTTAAAAGTAGAGTCATTCTTTTTTTTAAGATTTTATTTATTATTTATTTGACAGAGAGAGATCACAAGTGGAGGGAGGACAGGCAGAGGGTTAGTGTTAGACGTCGTTGGGGTCAGGGTTAGCGTAAGTCTTAGGGTAGGGGTCAGGGTTAGGGTTAGGTTCATGGTTAGGTTAGGGTCAGGCTCACAGTAGGTTCAGGGTTAGCGTTACGCTCAGAGTCAGGGTCAGGTTCAGTGTTAGGGTGACGGTTAGGTTTAGGGTCAGGTTCAGGGTCCTGCTCAGGTTTAGGGTCAGGTTCATGTTTTGGTTTGGGGGCAAGGTTCATGTCAGGGTCAGGGTTAGGTTTGGGACAGGTTTAGTGTCAGGGTTAGGGTTAGGTCAGCTTTATGTTTAGGTTCTGTTTTATGAGTAGGTTCAAGATCAGGGTTAGATTTAGGGTTAGGATTCTGTTCAGAATCACGAATTGGGTCAGAGTTAGGTTTACAGACAGGGTTAGGGTCAGTGTTAAGGTCAAGGCCAGGGTCAGGTTTAAGGTTAAGGTCTGACATAGGCACAGTTCAGAGTTAGGTTTATGATCAGGGTCAGGGGCAGGGTCAGGTTTATTGTTAAAGTGGGGTTATGGTTAGGGTTAGAGGTAGGTTGAGGGTTAGGGTTAGACCGGGTTAGGGTCAGTGTCAGGGATAATGTTAGGGGTTAGTTTTAGGGTTAGGTTCAGCGTTAGGTTTCGGGTCAGGGCCCGTGTTAGTGTCAGGGTCAGGGTTACGGTTAGGGTTAGAGTTAGGGTCAGGCTACCATTCAGTGTCAGGGTTATTGTTAGGGTCAGGGTCAGTGTCTCTGTTAGGGTCAGCGTTAGGTTTATGGTCTTTACCTGGGTCAGTGTCAGGGTGAAGTCTAGGGCCAGTGTCAGGATCACGGTCAAGATCAGGTATTGGTTTAAAGTCCATATTCGGGTCAGGGACAGGGTTATGTAGTGGTAAGTGTTAGAATCATGGTTAGATTTAGGGTCAGGGCCAGAGTCAGGTTTAGGGTCAGGGTCTGGTATAGGCAAAGTTCAGGGGTAGGGTCATGATCATAGTCAGGTATAGGGTCAGGGTTATTTTTAAAGTTTAGAGTTAGTGTTAGGGTTAGCGTTAGGTTGACTGTTAGGGTTAGAACTTGTTAGGGTCAGGGTCCGTGGTAGGGTTAGGGGTTAGTGTTAGGGTTAGGTTCAGCGATAGGATTCGGGGTACGGCCCGTGTTAGTGTCAGGGTCTGGGTTACATTTAGGGTTAGAGTTAGGGTCAGGCTCACAGTCAGGGTCAGGTTTAGTGTTCAGGTCACGGTCGGGGCCACTGTTAGGGTCAGGGTTAGGTTTATGGTCATGGTCTGGGTCAGGGTCAGGGTGAAGTTAAGCACCAGTGTCCGGTTTAGGGTCAGGTTCAGGTATTGGTTTAAAGTCCACATCCGGGTCAGGGACAGGGTTATGTAGTGGTCAGTGTTAGTATCATGGTTAGGATTAGGGTCAGGGTCAGGTTCAGGTGAAGGTCAGGGCCACGGTCAGGTTTAGGTTCAGGCTTTGGTTTAGGGTTAATGTTCGGTTCAGTGTCACAGTTAGGTTTTGGCAGTAGGTTTTGGGATTGAGGTTTGGGTGAGAGTTAGAAGTAGGGTTATGGTTAGGGTTAGGGATAGACAGCGGAAGGTCAGGGTTAGGGTTTGCTTTAGGGTAGGGGTTAGTGCTAGGGTCAGTGTCATCGTTAGGATTAGGTTCAGGGTCCGTAGAGGGTCATGGTTAGAGTTATCTTTAGGTTTAGGGTTAGTGTCAGGCTCACAGTCTCGGTCAGGGGTATGGTTAGGCTTAGGGTCAGGGTTAGGTCAGCGTCACGGTTAGGATTAGGGTCAAGGTCAGGGTCATGGTTAGGTATGAGTCATGGTTACTGTAATGTCAGAGTTAGGTTTAGGTTAAGGGTCCACATCAGGGTCAGTGTGAGGCTTAGGTTTAGGTTTAGGGTTCAGGTCAGGATCACAGTCAGGTTCAGGGTCATGGTCATGGTCAGGTCTTGGGTGAGGGTTTGGGGCAGGCTCACAGTCAGTGTCAGGGTCAGGGTTAGTGCTCACTGTTAGTGTTAGCCCCGCTCCTGGGTAATGGACCCATCCGTTCAGGGTCTCAGGATAACCCTGGGCAGAAGGGTGTAGACCCTATACCCGATCCCACTTAACCACCCTTAAACTGGGGTGTGAACATGACTTTCCCACCAGACATCTAAGCCCTCATCAGCCTGATCCTGCTTGGGGCATCTCCACCCATGATGGCATGGCCAGGTCCTCTTTACACACAGACACACAGACACCCAGAGGCGCGCGCACACACACACACACACACACACATACACACACACATGCGCAGAGACGGGGAGGAGACCTAGGGCTACACTGGTAGTTCATAAGGTGTGGGCCTCTCTGACTCTGAGCCCCCTGGTGTGACCTTTTGGTTTTATTAGCCAAAGGGCCTGAGGCGTTGGGGAAACCTGATATGACCTGCCATGTAGGGGACATGTCTGGAGGGCCATCTCTCTTCTCCCTGCATCCTCTAGGCCTCAATACAGCGGAAGAACATGTCGCTTCCTTTAGGATGTGTCTAGAAATGAGCGGGGCAGGGGGGTTTTCTCGTAATGGGGTGCCTGGATACGTGGGTTCCATTTGCATTTGCCTCTGTTGTCAGGGAAGTGAGGTCACCACTGCCTGGGGACTCCTTACCAAACTTCCAGCTGCACCAGAGCTCACTGAGCCGCCGGTCCCCAAGCTGCTCAGGGCTCACAATCCACTCAATGCAGTGCCCATCCAATGACCTCCTTACAGCCTCCCCCCAGCCCCTGGGAGGCCTGGGTGCAGCTGTTGTCCCCGCTGAGGGGACGTAGCTGGTATTAGACTAGGTTAGAGTTAGGGTTAGGGTTTCGAAATATTTAGGGTCGGGGTTAGGGTTAGAAGTTGTTGGCGTCAGGTTTAGCGGATGGCTTAGGGTAGGGGTCACGGTTAGGGTTACGTTCATGGTTTGGTTTAGGGACAGGCTCACAGTAGGATAAGGGTTAGTGTTATGGTCAGAGTCAGGCTCAGGGATAGTGTTAGGGTGACGGTTAGGTTTAGGGTCAGGTTAAGGGTTATGGTCAGATTTAGGGTCAGGTTCAAATTTTGGTTTGGGGGCTAGGTTCATGTCAGGGTCAGGGTTAGGTTTGGGACCATTTTAGTGTCAGGGTTAGGTTCATGGTTATGGTAAGCTCAGCTTTATGTTTAGGTTCTGTTTTATGAGTAGGTTCAGGATCAGGGTTAGCTTTAGGGTTACGATTCTGTTCAGAATCACGGATTGGTCAGAGTTAGGTTTACAGTCAGGGTTAGGGTCAGTGTTAAGGTCAAGGCCAGGGTCAGGTTTAAGGTTAAGGTCTGACATAGGCAAAGTTCACAGTTAGAGTTATGATCAGGGTCAGGGAGAGGGTCAGGTTTATTGTTAAAGTGGCGTTACGGTTATGGTTAGAGGTAGTTTGAGGGTTAGGGTTAGACCGGGTTAGGGTCAGTGTCAGGGATAATATTAGGGGTTAGTTTTAGGGTTAGGTTCAGCGTTAGGTTTCGGGTCAGGGCCCGTGTTAGTGTCAGGGTAAGGGTTAAGTTTAGGGTTAGAGTTAGGGTCAGGCTCCCATTCTGTGTCAGGGTTATTTTTAGGGTCAGGGTCCGGGTCACTGTTAGGGTCAGGGTTAGGTTTATGGTCTTTTCCTGGGTCAGGGTCAGGGTGAAGTCTAGGGATAGTGTCAGGTTTATGGTCAGGT